>NW_020230035.1:0-94236 GCF_003227715.2 Harpegnathos saltator
CGTTATACATGTTTCAAAAAATTTGTTAACTGATTAATCCGCGAGAAATCCTGGTCTTGTACAGAATGACGAGCGTCGCCAGTTAATCTAGTTTGAATTATTTTAGTCAAATATTTTTCGTTTTCGGGCGGTAACATGGACTTTGCTAATTCGCATCCTTCTATAAAAATATTCTACAGGTAGATTTTGACCATCAAAGAAAGGAACAGCCTCTACGGCATATCGTAAAGTAGCGGAAAGAGTTATTTGTTACTACGTTATCGTTCATGGTTTCTGTGGTTGTAATAAGCTCTAAATTAGATTGTTCTCTATGATTGCTTTGTTCCGAAAAATCTTTTACCGTAAGTTTTACTGCTGGGATCAATTTCACTTTCTGTGACAACCAGACGGAAAGAATATAAGGAATTATCAAAAGATTTATACCGCGTAGGTTCAGCGCAAAAACTAGTTTCTTCGACAGATACTTCTGCGATAGGACTCGGGGGGTTTATTAGTTCTTTGAAGTGAATGAGTTATACCAAATGCGCTGAGAGAAAGTGGGCTATCACTCAAAATTTTCCGGGATAGTTGAAGTATCGACGTCAGATATAGGAACAGGAAATGTTTCAGTGGTAGTTTGTTGGTTGTGTGGCACGAATGGTGTAGATGTATGTTGAGGTTGTTCCGATGATTCTAACTCGCGAGGACGACGAAGTGGTGTATTCTCGACAGCTCCGCGGAAAGTTTTTTCCACCTCGTCCTTATCAGATTTAGACCGCGTATTCATACCCCTTTTCAACAGTCACTCTTATCATCCCGGACGAGCCCCCAAAATTTTGGTATGTTACGTCCTAGAGGAGGAACGCAACCCTTTCGTTCGCGAGTAAGGCGAACCTCGTTCGTACACGCGTGTCAGTGAACGGGTCAGGGACCCGACGGGTTCCTTTACTCGGGCACCGACGTACGGACGAGTGGTCCGTTTTTCGGTCAGGGACGCGAATCCCTTTACGGGGATAGGACCATAAGTTGACTGTTGGAAGGGTATATGTGATTTTGAAATCAATTGGAAAAAGAATGAAATATAAACAGATTTATTAAAATAACAAAATGAATTACGGCGCGGTTTAATACAGTTGAGGAATGACTGTGTATGTGTATGTGTGTATGTATGAGAAGTGAAAGAAGGAGGAAATAAAAAAAAAGGAAGGAATATGAGTAAAGAGTTAGTAAGCAAAGAAAAATGTAATTTACTGGTGATTCCTGGGATGCGAGAAATGAACAAGATATAACGGTTGATAGGCGGCTCCTGCTCTGTAGGTTGGGATGGGTTGTGCGACTCCCTTCCAATTGTTCAATTATGGCACAACAGCAGTGATTCAAACTTTTTATTTTTGTCCCCAAAAAAAAAATAAGACAGAGGACGTAAAAGAATATGTAGTACCGAAACAAAACCGAAGACGAATTTGAGTCTAAGGACGTGTTTTTACAAGTCTGATTTTTGGAACTAGAATCTATGTGAATCTGTTCTTTCTGTCTCTCAGAATAGAAGTAACGGTAGAAGTTGAAGTAGAAGTGCAGTAGAAGTGGCGTAGAAGTGGCCGCGGAGGCGGATTACCGCGGTTTTTATAGTAATAGTCGGAGGCAGAAAGCTATCAGGGTGGGTAGAGAGATGGCCTTTGAGGAAGGGGTGGATTGGTCTTAGTGGGAAAAAGTCTCAGCCATTAGCAAAGTTAAAAGACAACGTGGGAGGAGACAGTTAGTTTTTGGAGATATGAATATGGAAGGGCTAAAGGGTGGAGCGTGAGTGTCTCATAGTTTTAGGTGGATATATGATTGGCTGAATGAGTTAGGCGCGACAAGCGTAGAGGTGGTGGGTTCTTGAGATAGAGAAATGTATACAAGTGGACGGCTGGAAAAATCAAAATGCCGTAAATCAAAGGCTGGGATCAGATTTTACGACTATCAGTGAAGTAGGCTTTGTTGGTTGACTGATTGGGCACATATGGTTTTGGATTGGGAAGATGTGAGTTTCAAGTTTTAGAGCAGGGATGCTCTGAGTTGCTTTGTTTCACTGAAGGTTTATTAGCGCGGAGTTTCAAGTTTTTATAACTGGGACGACGGACACACTTGGCGAACACTACCCAGGTATAGGTTTTTACAACAGGGCATTGTTTCCTGTTATGGAATTTTCCCGAATCGCTTTTCATTTGGCGCGACGGCTGTTCGCCAGATGGGTCTGTTTCCTAATTTATATTTATATATGTATATATTCCTATTATAGTTATATTAGGAGAATATAAATCTGCGAGAGGAAAGAATTTTTACTAATTAAATCTACAGGACGTAACAGAGTAAGATAACAAAATGATATATGGCGCGGCTTAAAATATAAGAATAAAATGGTATTACGGCGTGGTTTATGACAATTTAATTGAATAATGGTGTGTGTATATATATGTGTGTGTGTGTGTGTGGGATAGAAGAAGAAGGAATGGAAAGAGAAAGATTAGGAATAAGAAGTTAATCAGATGAAGGGGAACGGGAGTGGTATGGAGAATTTAAAGGAGTGGATAGTTCGGAAAAAGAGACAGGAGAATGAGATATTGGAGGGGTGGAAGGAGTGGATGCACGTGGGGGAGAAGAGGTAGGAGTATCAGGGGATAAATATTGAGAAAATAAGAAAGAAGGTAGGATTGTCGAATGGAAATTTATGTCTAATCCGATGCTAATTATGTTTCTGGTATACTGCAATTGTTGGTCAAAATTATATGGGTCTGTTATTTCATCAAAGAGGTGGAGGACCAGATGGATGGTTACTAGCGAATGATAGTAATGGCCCACTAAAACCGTAGTTCCACAAGGGTCGGATTAGTAAGAATAGAGGTAAGGAGAGTAGAATAGTAAATAAAACTACTTACTGCTGATTCACGCAAGGAAAGGGGTGGTTGAAATTATCTGCGTGGGGTCCCAATTTCGGGTTGTCCACTTCCAGCTGGCAGCTGCTTCTCTCTTTTTTTTTTGGAAGGTTGGCGAGACTCCACTAAGGATAGTATTCGTGGAACACTGTGCACTTGCTACACTTGAGTCTCTGAATTGAGTCTAGACCTGATTCCGAATCTGACTATGACTTTTTTTGTTTTCGTTTGTTCTTCTGTCTTTCTGAATAGTGTCGCGGAGGCGGATTACCGCGGTTTTTATATCAATGATCGGAGGCAGAAGCTATCAGGGTGGGTAGAGAGATGGCCCTTTTAGGGAGAGGTGAAGCCCTAAGGAGAACCCAATGAAGTTAAAGATTTTGTTATTAATTTTTATTATTGGTCCTGGTTGACAGTAGTGAGAAAAAGTCTTAGCCATTAGCGAAGTTAAAAGACATCGTGGGAGGAGACAGTTAGTTTTTGGAGATATGAATATGGAAAGGCTAAAGGGTGGAGCGTGGGTGTCTCATAGTTTTAGGTGGATATGATATGATTGGCTGAATGAATTAGGCGCGGCAAGCGTGGAGGTGGTGGATTCTTGAGATAGAGAAATGTATACAAGCGGCCGGCTGGAAAAATCAAAATGCCGTAAATCAAAGTCTGAGATAAGAGTTTATAACCATCGGTGAAGTAGGCTTTGTTGGTTAACTGATAGGGCACATATGGTTTTGGATTAGGAAGATGTGAGTTTCAAGTTTTAGAGCAGGAATGTTCTGACAAGGGACATTCGGCAACGCGGAAATTCAAAAAAATCTGAAACTCTGCATAATTGTAGAGCAGATATACCTAATAACAAAACAATTTTTCGTTGGTGCCCAAAAACGGTTTTAAGGGTGGAAACAACCCCTTGAACAAAGTTGATTTTGTCTTTCTAAGCGAATATTATCGAAACTATTAAAGATATGAAAAAATGTTTTAGACAAAAGTTTTATGGTTTTAAAAGTACTTTATTATGCTATATTTAGATTTTTTAAAAATGTAAAATTGTGTATAAAATACCCCCCCTCCTTCTCTTTTTTCAAATTGTTAAAATCAATTGTCCAACCAAAATAAAGCTTATTTTATGACAAATTCAACCATATATAATAACATTATGTTTGGAAAAGGCAATATTGAAAAAAAAATTAAACATGCTCTTATATGTATGCTACGCGTACCAAACTTAAGGATTCGCTACTTGACGATGGCATTTCTTTCTTCCTCAAATCTTCCTCATAATTGCAAACTGTAAAAGATAAGGAAGGAAGAAAATAGAAAATCTAAAAAAGCAATAAAGTTGATGTTAAGAAGTAAGTAGGAGAAAAATAGCATGATAAGGATACAGTCACTAATATTTAAAAATGTTATAAATTATAAAATTTCACGTAATAGACGTTTATTTTGCCAACATTGCGGCTACCTTTTTCATTAATTTAAACGACACGCGTAAATATAAATAAATATGTGTGTGTGTGTATGTGTGTTTTTGTACGTGCGCACGTGTGTGTACATCATGGCAACATGCAAAACACTTGTCACAAGTTTTATGACTGTGCGACCAAAATAGCACTCTTTATCAAGTACAGTGCAATCAAGGTTCATTATATTGACATATGTTATCTTCATTCATTTGCATATAAAAGCTGTCCATTTTGGAATACATTTCAGTGTTATTGAAGCAGTTATTGAAGCAGTACGTATATTATTATTGCTGTGAGAAATGTTTAATTAAAATATCCTTAAGATTTGTATCATAATGTCAGTAATAAATCCAGCTAATGTTATTAATTTGTTAATTGCGACATTTCATTTCACAAATATTGCAATAACTCCTGTTAATCATCAAGAGGTGGAACTCCATGATACAATTACTGATTTAATAAAGAGTGCTATACATCACGATATTACGATCGAACATGAATAGGGACTTGATTTTGACGATCCATCAGAACCGCATGACGTACAATTTGTAGATTGTGATTTGTACGATATTGATGCTGAAGAAGATAATTATGGAAATGAAGTTTGCACTGTGGATGATGAAGGTGGAAATGTAAACTTAAATTATAAGAAAAAGGCAATCGAATTTTGGAAGAGTGGAAAGAAAGGACATTTATCTCTTACTTCTGTACAACATCGTTTTAGAAAAGTAAAGTTTAATTAAAAAATAAGAAGAATAATATATAGTAAAATACTTGAGGCTTTTACGGTGTACAGTGACCGGCAGTGATTCGTTCCGCGACAGAGAGAACTCTATTTCCCCTCTCGCGGAACGCATCATTGTCGGTCATTGTACATACAGCTTTGACTATAAGTATAAAGCATCCCAAAAAATTTATTTAAATTGTGTAACAAAAACATACTATATGAATATATGGAGAACATAATATAGTATACGAGTATATGGAAAAATAATATAATAAAAAAATATAATATAAGAATATGTGGAAAATAATATTTATTTTACAATATTTATTGTAATATAATATAATATTAATATAATATAAATTATAATATAAATATAATATACATAAATATAATATACACATTATATTATAAAATATTAATATAATATTTATTGTAAAGAGATTATATATTTACTATGAGTATATGCATTGATTTCTAGGAAAATACATTGAGTTAGAGATGCTTTATACTTATGACCAAAGCTGTAAATTATATAGTTAGAGTCGCGTTGTTTTTTATTTTAAGTTTTACAATTTGATGTTTCGTGAACATTTAATTCGTATATAACTTCTTTTATTTTTGAATTCGAATTGTTTAATATTGAGATTTGTTTTCTTCTAGGTAAAATCTATTCAACAATTGCACAGATGGCAAGAACATGTAATGCGTGGGGGTTCAAATACAGACAAACTTGTAGTTATTGCTGAATATGTTCTTATAAAATTCCAAGAAGCTGTTAATAGAGGACTTATTATTCATGATATAAATCTGCGAAAATGGGCACTAGAAGCAAAGGAACAAGTGGATTTTTCTTCATTTAAAGCAGGAAATTGGTGGATATGGAATTTTAAAAAGGCACATCGTATTACATCACGTAAAATAACTGCATTTAAAACGCGGTCTTCTCATTTAACTGATCTAACTATACGTCAAAACGCTGAGGAATTTGTAAATACAGTAAAGCCACATATTAATGTAATCGGTGCTGAATCAACTTATAATGCGGACGAAAGTGGCTTTAATTTATAAATACATGCAGGAAGAACATTAGCTAATGTAGGAGTGAAGACAGTTGGAGCTACTATCCAATCTTTATCTGCTATGACTCATAGCTACACCATTATGCCTATTATATCTGCTGATGGACATCTCCTTTCGCCTTTGTATATAGTATTAAAAGAATCTACTGGTGTTTTTGGACCACAAGTAGAACAAACTCTTTTTAGACCAGTGAATATTTACATTGCGGCTTCAAAATCAGGGAAATTGACAACTGAACATTTCAAAAATTGGTTCCAAGAAGTGTATCTACCAAACACTGGAGAGAAAAGTATACTACTGCTTGATTCATGGACAGGACATTGCCCGAACCAATTGGAAGAACTTGTACCAAAAGACAAACATGTAAATATTCTAACAATACCAAAAAAAACAACTGCTTTTATACAGCCATTAGATGTTTTTGGTTTCAGAATCTGGAAAAATTTTGTTCGAAGCTTTTCTGATAGTGTTATTATAAATAATTATGACATAAATTTACATTTACGTAATAACATAATAAAATTGCAATCTTTAACACACAATCAACTGTCTTCTCCAAGATTTCGAAATTTATTTAGATATAGCTGGTATAAAAGTGGTTATTTATCAACACGGCCTGAAAAATTTCATAATCCAATCGATTATTGTTATTTTAAAGAAGAAAAACGTATACCAAAATGTAGCATTTGTGGTAAAATGGCTTTTATACGTTGTGCATGGTGCAAGCAATATTTTTGTTTTGAACATTTCTTTGAGCAATATCATTATTGTAATAATTATATAGAATAAATAATATTTTACTGTCCTCAATTCCTGTAAAATTTGTATATATTATAATCCATACCAAAATATAAGATATCTTTCACTCGAATATCTATATCGACTACTTAATTAATAAAACCTATATACTGAATGAAGCAAAACACATACACACAAATGTACACTGAATAAATTTATAAATTATATTTTTCATTATTAAATCCGTGTGTGTTCTCCTTTTTTCTTCATATCATTCATTTCCTTATTTGTTCTTTACAATTGAATTTAAAAGATTATCTATATTAGGGTTATATACACTCTCTCTGCGTCCTCCTTATCATGCTGTTCTTCTTCAACTTACTTCTTAACATCAACTTTATTGCTTTTCTAGATTTTCTATTTTCTTCCTTCCTTATCTTTTACAGTTTGCAATTATGAGGAAGATTTGAGGAAGAAAGAAATGCCATCGTCAAGTAGCGAATCCTTAAGTTTGGTACGCGTAGCATACATATAAGAGCATGTTTAATTTTTTTTTCAATATTGCCTTTTCCAAACATAATGTTATTATACATGATTGAATTTGTCATAAAATAAGCTTTATTTTGGTTGGACAATTGATTTTAACAATTTGAAAAAAGAGAAGGAGGTGGGGTATTTTATATACAATTTCACATTTTTAAAAAATCTAAATATAGCATAATAAAGTACTTTTAAAACCATAAAACTTTTGTCTAAAACATTTTTTCATATCTTTAATAGTTTCGATAATATTCGCTTAGAAAGACAAAAATCAACTTTGTTCAAGGGGTTGTTTCCACCCTTAAAACCGTTTTTGGGCACCAACGAAAAATTGTTTTGTTATTAGGTATATCTGCTCTACAATTATGCAGAGTTTCAGATTTTTTTGAATTTCCGCGTTGCCGAATGTCCCTTGTGAGTTGCTTTGTTTTACTGAAGGTTTGTTAGCGCGGAGTTTCAAATTTTTATAGCTAGGACTACGGACACACTTGGCGAACACTACCCTGATATAAACTTTAAACGAAGACGTAGAATTTTACAATAGGGCACTGTTTCCTGTTGGAATTTTCCCGAATCGTCTTTCATATGGCGCGACGGCTGTTCGCCAGATGGGTCTGTTTCCTAATTTATATTTATATATGTATATATTCCTATTATAATTATATTAGGAGAATATAAATCCGCGAGAAGAAAGAACTTTTGCTAATTAAATCTACAGGACGTAACACATTTAAGAAAAAAAGTTGACCTTGAATGACCTTGAACCCTTCACCCGAGGTAAAAATTGTTGATGGCATCGAATGTCTCCCTTAGAACTGAGCAACATTTGTCTGACATCTTTTTCTGAAAAATATCATCCTCGAATTTCATTCAGCCGGCCGGATTAAAATGGGGCACCCTGTATATATATTAGATAAAAATGAATGATGATATTATACTATCATATATAATATCGTATGTAGTAATTCGTTATTAATATTTATTATTTATATATATGTAAATATATATTTAACATTAGTCTTGTATGTGTTCATAAAATAGCACATACGGCGTAACAGTATACATATTTTGTAGGTGATAATTGAATCCTTTTTTTTTAAATCATCATATTCGTACCACGTCATGGTTGTATATAACAAAGCGGTATAATGTTGCATAGTACTAAGATAATTTATTACTCCTCTTAGTATATATTTATGATCGTTCATTTTTATATACTTTGCAATATTATTTAAGCTGTAAATTTTATGCTGTAATCCAATATGTTTTATATATGCAGTATCCGTTAAAATATTAGTGTTTATTATAATATGTGGACCATAATTGTCAGTAATATCGCATGTGCTCTTACATTTTATACAATTTTGTTTTAATGTTAGCACGTCGTTTATTGCATCTTGAACATATTCAAGACCTCTATGCAATAATATATCTACATTTATAGGAACTGTTGTGAAATTTCGAGCGGTGGAAAAATTACATTGTTTGCAACTTTTATCTCTTCGATAACTAGGTATAGAAATAAATATTTTTTCAGTTAAATGTGCCGGGTTACACATTGCATTTAATGTCTTGAAACTTCTGGTATATTTTGATTCTTTAAATATATTTAAACTTAATAAATACGAAGCCCTTTCGGAATATTCTTTAACTGTTACTTTTCCTTGGTGTGAAATTTTGAGGGCTAATTTTGTAACGAGGCGCAGCTGCACCTCGTTACTACCGGCCCGACCGACCACCTGTCGGGCCGAAGAACGGCGCTTTGCGCCACCCTAAAATAGCGAAGACGATCGCGCCGCCGTTATCACGCGCCGCCGCTATCGCGCGCCGCGGCGATCACGCGCTGCCGCTAGCGCGCGCGGCCGCGATCACGCGCCGTCATCATGCCTCGCGCCGATAGGCGCGCCGCTCGATCGCCGCCGTATCAATCGTAGCGCGAACAACTATAAAACGGCGGCGATCGAGCTCCTAGACACCAGACCGATCCGTACCGCCGATTCGATCTAGACGCTTGTATGCCGAAAGAGAGAATATCCGGACCGTTTCGCTCTGCCTTCCGCTTTCCGACTACCCGACCGGCGACTAAGAACACGGGATTGTACGTCCGCAGTCTCGATCGAGCGTTCTCGATACTTGGCCGTCTCCCGTCTTCCTGGGCTCGTGTGTACGCGTGCTCAGTCGAGCGTACTCGACAGTATCTCGCCTTTACCCGCCGCCTCGAGTCAGGGGTTCGTCCGTCGGCGAACTCCGCTGAGCGTACTCAGCCTTTAGGCGATCCGTCTAGCGACCAGGAACCCGGGACGGTGTGTTCGCCGTCTCCGCTGAGTGTCCGCAGCACTTGGTCGCTTTCCTCCACGAACGTAGGGAAAAGGGAAGGTGCGTACGCCTTCTCTGTCGAGAGTCCTCGGCCCCGACGGACGAAATCATCTCGCGTCTCCCGCGACTCGCGTGCGTGCGTTCGACCGAGAATCGAAATCTCCGGTCCGGCGACCATTTTTACGCGAGCAATTCCGAAGCGAGTATTGGGCGATAATTGTCCGAGACGCCCAGCGTCGTGAAGCGAGACCGATCACCGCGCCGTTACCGTCGTTACGATCTACACGCGTCGCGTAATAGGCCCCGCCTTCCGCACGGCCTATCACGGTCTGTACGAGCGCTCGCGCCGCTCACCGCACCGCACCGTACCGTACCGACGCGCCTTACAAACGCAACCCGCGACATCGCCTTCGGGGCCGAACTCTTGTATCAAATTAAATATAGAATAAAGCTAACGTACTTATATTACTCTCGAACGTCTCGCTGCTTTCCTCCTCACCGAACCCGGACTCCGACGAGCCTTATCCGCGCGAAACGCGTAGCAGCGACCGAACCGCGGAGTTCGGCCGTTACAATTTAAAAAAACTATTATCCTTAGATTCTAATATACTTTTGTATTTTTTATTTAAACCTATGGTGTGGACTATTATGTGCAATAAGCAATCAAAAGCGCAGGTATTTCTTATCATAATCGTTTGATTGTTTAACTTAACTGGCTTACACATATTGCCATTTTTTATAGGTGGAATAAAGACCATGTCCGTTGATTCCACACTTGTCCATTCTGGGCATTTATTTAAATAAGATTTAGTTTTAATATTGCCGTATCTCTTGGCAGCTTTTTCTGTCTGACCCATTCAATTTTCCTTAAAATCTAATGAATATGTATTATATGTAATATCACTGTTTCTTTTGGAATTATTTATTGTGGGATTATATATTTCGCAGTTATCTTTGGAATTCATATTATACATATCTTCGTCTGTTTCATTAATATTACAAATAGCTGGAGGTGAATTTGATGAAAGAGAAATGTCAATGATACTGGTTGAAAGGTTATCCGTTGAAATGGTGAAATCATGTTTCCTTGACGAAACATAATGTGTATTCTTGTCAAATTCTGATATTGATACTGAATTACACACAGCCGAGTCATTCATAAAACTGGATGAGTCTTTTGAAGATAATGTTAGATCATGTTTTGTAAAAACTTCATTAGCTGCATAATCTAGACGTAGTTTACCTTCGAGGTAATTTAAATGGCTTATGACAAATTTGTCAACTCTCATAGGAAGATGCCCTTTAAATGCTCTAGATTTATATTCAGAGAAAAGTGATTCTACTGAAGAGGATGTTGCTGTTCAACATTTGGCCTCGTAATTTTGCCTTACATTCTTTACATATAGCATTGAAGCGAACGAAACATATAGCGTTGACACTTGGAAATACCGTCGCATTTTTAAATATAAAAGCGCAGGGAATTTTCATCTGTTCCCATATCTTCACTGCAAATATGTTCGTCCATTGTCCAGGTTTTAATGTTAAATAACGGCGATTACCATACTGTCTTACAACAGGTTTTATGTCACACCAATATTTCTCTGATATCACAAGTTGAAAATTATTATTATTACATTTAGATTGTAACGGTAACGCCCGCGGGGTTCGGTGCGATCAGTCGCCCACCGTCGCGCCCGGCTCGCCGCTTCCGCGACGCCTCGCTCGCCGCCGCGCACGTACGTTACTCGGGTGAAGGAAGGAAGGTTTGCTTGAAAGAATTCGTACTCGGGCTCCGTACGGTGTAATATTTAGTGCGCCCCGCGAGGCGCCCCGTTTATTTAAAAGACGTTCGATGCTATATAATATATATATATATATATATATATATATAAGTGTATGTGGGCGGCTCGCTGGCCCGGTGTGGCGTCGGCGATGTCCGTTCCTTGGTGCCCGTGATTCCTGCGTAGCCGCAAGGGTGGTCCCCTATCCGCGGGATCAGAGGAGATGTTCCGCGGCGGCCTCTAGGCGGTCCGACGTCCTCGGCCACGAGTCCTGTTGAGGGCGACTTACGCCAGCTGTTCTTTGGATAAGCGGGAGGTGGTTTATTCTGGGCAGCTTACCACGGTCACAAAGTCGGACGAGCACTGATAATTCCGCGAACCAATGCTTCAGAAATATTCTACATCGGTGGCTAATTGCTACCGACGCAGATGGACGAGCACTTATGAATCGCGGAACGGCGGCGAACTGCTGCCGTTTGGTCGGAAACAAATACTTAGAAATATTCTGTGTCGGTGGCTAACTGCTGCCGACACAGACGGACGAGTACGTATAAATCCGCGAATAGATACCTAGAAATATTCTGTGCCGGTGGCTAACCGCTACCGACACAGACGGACGAGCACGTTAAATTCGCGAACAGATACTTAGAATTACTCTGTGCCGGTGGCTAACTGCTGCCGTTTGGTCGGAAACAGATACTTAGAAATATTCTGTGTCGGTGGCTAACTGCTGCCGACACAGACGGACGAGCACGTATAAATCCGCGGACAGAGACTTAGAAATATTCTGTGCCGGTGGCTAACTGCTGCCGACACAGACGGACGAATAAAGTAAATTCGCAAACAGAGACTTAGGAATATTCTGTGCCGGTGGCTAACTGCTGCCGACACAGACGGACGAGCACATATAAATCCGCGAACAGATACCTAGAAATATTCTGTGCCGGTGGCTAACCGCTGCCGACACAGACGGACGAGCACGTTAAATTCGCGAACAGATACTTAGAATTATTCTGTGCCAGTGGCTAACTGCTGCCGACACAGACGGACGAATACGGTAAATTCGCGAACAGAGACTTAGAAATATTCTGTGCCGGTGGCTAACTGCTGCCGACACAGACGGACGAGTACGTATAAATCCGCGAACAGATACCTAGAAATATTCTGTGCCGGTGGCTAACCGCTGCCGACACAGACGGACGAGCACGTTAAATTCGCGAACAGATACTTAGAATTATTCTGTGCCGGTGGCTAACTGCTGCCGACACAGACAGACGAATACGGTAAATTCGCGAACAGAGACTTAGAAATATTCTATGCCGGTGGCTAACTGCTGCTGACACAGACGGACGAATACGGTAAATTCGCGAACAGAGACTTAGAAATATTCTGTGCCGGTGGCTAACTGCTGCCGACACAGACGGACGAATACGATAAATTCGCGATGCCGGTCGGTTGACGAGGCTCGGCTGCCGTGTCTTGTAAAATTTCCCGGTGGTTCGGTACGGTGTGGAAGCTTTACTCATCGGCGGATGCCTTGCCTTCTCGTCGACTTCCCTGCACGGTTCTCGCTGGAGCTCTCCTTGGTAGCTGATCTGACTGACTGACTGTCTCTCACGGTCTGCCTCGATCTCTCGTCGAGAGCGGGTTTTACACCCTAAATTCCTCTCGACGATCGGTGACCGATAATCGGGGGATTAGTTCCCCCCGATTTTCTGGAAAGTCACGCATGCGATTTTCGCGAATTACCCCTTTCTGGGGGGACCGATCTTCCCCGACCGCTTCGAAGAATTCGGCTTTTTCCGGCGGTCTGGCGGGTTGCCGCGGCATAGGTGTTGCCGGGCGCTTGGCGATGATTTCTCGCGATCGTGTGACGATCAGTGGTCGCCGTCACACGATAGTAACGGGGGTAAAACTCCTCGTTACAAGATGAACGTTCAAAATCGCTCACATCCATGTCTCTTGATTTGTCGAGAATTTCTTCTATATTTTTCTTTACGCAAAATGTTTCCATTATGGACGTATGTATACCTTGTCTATTAGTATGGAGTATAGTATAAATGTGCTTTGGATTTATAGAACAATTAAATTCTTTCATTTTTTCACACACCTTATATATATAGAGTTTGATGGGGGAAAACATTTTCATCTACACAACGATATAATGGAGATTTTAACACTCTAATAACTTTGTTTAGTCATACATGTTTTTTAAAACTACTTTCTTTACGTATTGCTGAATAAAATACAGCGTCAAATGGATACACTCATACAATCACAGGAACCTCAGCAGGGAATGGAATAAAACGTGAGATAATTACTTTCAAAAACAATGGTAACGTCTAATACAGCACAGCTTGCGGCTTTGTTTAGACTGTAGCTCTTGTTTTGACAGTGGCTTCTGTCCACTGTCTCGCTATCAAGCGATTCGCATTTGTTACGAATCGAAGTGGAAGAAAGAATAAGGAAAATAGATGAAGCGATACTTTTTCGTCCTGCGGTACGGGTAACAACTAAAGACACCGCACACTGCTTATCGCTGTGTACCGCGTTCCGCGGAACCGAAATACGCCGTTTTAACCTCTGTGAAGTTGATCCCTCATTCTTCAAATTTGAAAAAAATTATTAGAGTTCTGAATGCCCCTCGCAGAGTTTTAGAGTTCGCAATCCTTTATAAAAAGAGTTCCGTCATTTAAAATAGAGAAAATATTTTAAAAATCGGAGGGCCAACTTCACGACGCCCCTCATTATGTAAAAAATGCAAACTTTTTGAGAGTTCTAGATAGATTTTTAATAGTTCTATAGTTCTAGATAAATTTTAAAAATAGTTCTGTTTAAGACAATAAGAAAAATTATATTTAAAGTTCTCGAATTAGAAAACGAAAAATGGCAAGAACTCTACCAATTTTGGTTTTAGCGCGTCAAGTGTTAATAATAATGTCCAGAACTCGTGAGGGGCTAACCAGAACTCTGAATGGTTCGTCGGATCTTCGAAAAAAATTTTTGATCCCAGGGACTTGGAAATATTCGACTCGAGAGACAAAAATCAGCGAGAACTCTTTCAGTTTTGGTTTTAGCGCGTCGAGTATTAATAATAATCTTTAGAACTCGTGAGGGGCTAACCAGAACTCTAAATAAAACGTCAGATTTCCAAAAACATTTTTCGATCCGAGGGACATAGAAATATTCGACTCGAGGGATGATAATCGGTCAGAACTCTTTCAATTTTGGTGTTAGCGTACCGAGTGTTGATAGTAACCGTCAGAACTCGTGAGGGGCTAATCAAAACTCTGAATGGAACGCCGAATTTCCGAAAAAAAATTTTCCTCTTAACAATTCCGTTTACTAATCTATATGTGTGTGTTGTAGATATAGTATAACGATATATCTATAAAGAGAAAATAAGAAATTTGTTTGTTACATATGTTACACATGTATATTATAAAACATTTGTTAAATATATATCTATATATATATATACAAATAATAAATATTAATAACGAATAATTACACATGCAATATATATGATATTAATATCATCATTCATTTACCTAACATATACATATCTCCCAAAGACAGTCTCAAGTCTATTTCATATTTTGCTCTTACCAATTCCGCTTACCAATCTATGTATGTACGTATATGTGGATATAGTATAGTGATATATCTACAAAGAGAAAATAAGAAATTCGAAATTTCGGCCGGTGTTTCAGCTTATTCTCTCTAAATATGACGCGCTTGGTCAATATTAATTTATATAAAAATCGTACAACATTGCTACTGTCCAGAACTCTTTAAAAAATGATTTAGTATGTGCAAAGCTATACGAGATATATTTTACATGAACGAGAACTACGAGATTTTATTCTGAATGAGATGCTAGGTGAAATCTCATAGTTCTCGTTCATTTAAAATATGTCTCGTACAGTTTTGAACATACTAAAGCATTTTCTAAAGACTTATTATGGACAGTAGCATCATTGTACGATTGTCAAATAAAATGCCCGAGCGCGGCATACTTTGAGAAAATAGAATAACTCGTTCTATTCTCTCAAAGTACGCTGCGTTCGGGCAGTATTAATTTATTTAATAATTGTACAATCGTGCTAGTGCCCGGAACTCTTTAGAAACTCTTTTTTATGCTCAAAACTATTTGAAAACTCTTGGAAAAGCCAGAACTAAGATTTTGATGGCATCTCAAGTCGATACGCTTATTACTATATTATCATTATCATTAATCTTTTCTTAATTATAATCAATCTTTTTTGCTTTTATGGAGCAGAACTCTTTATAGAACTCTTGTAAAACTGTAAATTTTGCAAAATCTCACAATGTATGGGCGCAGAAATCATATAGGACAAAGTGAGACGCAGCGTGAAGTTGGCGTCTCAGTTTGTCCGAAGTGGTTTTTTTGTTTAAATTAGCGGAACTATATGTTTAACCTATCAGGAACTGTAGAAGTATTAAAAAAGAAGCCAGAACTTTCAACAGATTGTGAGTTTCCACTAAATAAGATGCCAACTTCATACATGCTCGGTTTAGTGGGGTCCATATGCTGTCTTAACAGCTACGCTCTCTTGCAGGCCTCTTTTCTTTGTAGTCTGGCTTTTTGTCTTCGGCCGCCGCGATGTTTATTCGGCAACTATAGATTTCATTTCTTAAATAATATTGTGATCGCGCATTGAGAAGAAAAAAAGAAAAATAATATGATGATCAAAACGGTTTTGGTTACGTGTCAAAACCATGGAAATTCCAGGAATGAATTAATCGACTAAAAGGTCTGATGCCAGGGTTTGATTGTTAAACAACTTGATATTATGCTCTTCTCACGGTTGCTGTAGTAAGGTTAGGTTATGTTGGGGCAATGGTTTTGGATGAAAGAGTAGGGTGGCGGCCATTAGCTGCGCCCCTAATTATGAAGGATACTATGCACCGCATAGACGCCTGATTTTACTTGCCAAATTCTGTTCTTGCTGGATAAGAGGTTGTCTTATGATTTGCATAAGAGGGTTGGGATAGAGAGAGCCGAGTGGCGCCCGTGAGGCGCTCCCCGAAGGTTAGCAGGGTCGCAGAAATATTGTGCAAAAAAAGGTAAATTGGTTACTCAATTCGTAACGAACCTTCTGGCAAGAGACTATAGTAGCGCATGGATTGAATTAAATAAATGAATGAAAGTGAAAGCTAGATTTATCTTGATTGACTGAATCCCGAGAAAATGTTCAACTAGAAGAAATATAGTAGCAAAAGCGACGAGGATACTAGGTTAGACCTAGATACTAGGAAAACTAGGATACATAATGCAAAATACCGAAATATCATGAGCCTCTGTAACGGCATGGATACAAAAATTCAAGGATTATAGGAAAATAAGAAATTCACAGCGTATAAGGATTATTAACACGCCTGCCGGTGCAATGGCGCACGTGAGTACACACAGTTTCAAAAATGTCAAAAATACACAATAATCAAATATCAAAATGTCACAAATACATAGCAACCATCACATGTAAAATGGGGGTGAGGTAGGATGCACTTGTCTGAGCTAAATTCATTGAATGAAGGTATCATAGGATAGTTGATGCATATGTAGAGTCAAAGCAGAATATCAAAATTCAAAGTAAAATGCAATTTTATTAATTATTCTTATTATATGCGAGGGAATAGATATCTGAACAAAGCCTTGTAATGTACTGATGAGTAGAGTATAATCTTTAAACTTTTAATAATGTAAGAATATAGCAAATTGAACATACGCAAGTGCAGGTCAAAAAGGAGATAAAGGATGAATAATTTCAAATACATGAATACATAGAATAAGATTACATATATAAGTATGTATATAAAGATGTCTTGTAACTAGTGTATTGTAAGGGAAGAGAGAGAGCACATATACTAAAAAGACGGCTTTTCCCGAGTTTTTACAAGATTATGGTTAAATTGATAATATCACTACCTGTCATAAGTGTGAGAATCTGGGAGGTTGGAGGAAGCAGGTTGTAATAAGCAGAGTCTCCGGCGCGAAGAGTTCGCCTGGAGACGGTGTCAGTGTGGTGGGATGCCACAGCTGACGAGGATCTTACATCTAATGACACGGCCCTGTGCTTTGCACCGATGCCGTGTGCTATGGCCTTGTGCCTTGCACCGTTGCCGTGCGCTCGCAAGGAAGGAGGAATAAGAAATATTGTATGAGTGGCTCACTGGCTCGACAAGTACTGTATCATGGTACCCAAAAAAAATGGAATAAACCAGAATGACAAGAATGTCTCTCTTTCTTCTAACACCTTATAGTGTATCGTAAATCGAAAATTCAAAAGTACTTGGAAAACGGTTAACGCATCATAGAACACGTATATGCGAATGCAAATGTGAAGAATATAAAAAGCAAGTGAATAATATATGTTGATGTCAACGAAAGCAAACGATAACTTATGGGTATAAGATTATTGGAATTGTCAAGCGTCTTTACCGTATTATAAGGAGTACGACACTTATTCACTCACGACGCAATATTTAGAGACAATCACTCGCGGATATTATAACCGCACTGGCTTTATATGAATCACGTAACATGGTGTGTGTAAAATAAAGGGAGTACTTACGATTATTATCTTATTTCGCAACGTTCTTATTGTATATAATATTCGTCAATATGCCACTAGCCTAAGCTTGGCTTGGAAATCCTGGAGAATGGATGGTTCGGCGATTGAATAAAACTGTATACTGACGCGAACGGCTCGGACGCGATGATCGGAGCCGGAGTCGACTGGTTCGCGTAGCACAAATCAAAAAGCACTTCTCACGGAGTATTCTTAAGAACAGCCCGAAGATGCGTATAATATCTACTGTGAAGGCTCTGAAGGAGCGTAGTCAGAGGCTCTTAATGAGGCAGATCGTTGTCCTTAGTGGCACGTCTGCTCGGAGACACTCTTTCGCTTCACAAGTATTATGACAGGCGACTGAGAGCTCTCTAGAGAGGCACGTCTTTACTGCTTGGAAGGTGGAAGTCGACTCTGCGATGGGAGCTGCTCCCGGGGCCTCGTTCGGTCCGGACAATGGAACTCGAGAGTGGGGCAGGCTATATGGTAGGAGTAATGGGATTATATGAGAGGGATCTGGAGTAGGAGCGTTCGAGGTTTTTCAGAGTGGGACTGAGTGGCGTGATGCTGACGAGGCGTCGAGACATCTCGGTGCGCTGCCGGATGTGATAAGGAGCGTGGTCAACAGGATGCCCTATGTTACCTGATATGGGATCGGGTTACTCGAGGATTCCAGAGCGCTCACGGTGGCCTGTTTTTCTCGCCCGGCTTATCTCCCAGACTTCCTGTCGCCAGCCTTACTAATTAATTAACGTAATTGTGTACTTATGTGCTATTATAATATTAATATAATTATTAATATAATGTGTGTGTAATTCTTAAGGTTATAATATACGCCTAATTTAGTATTATATGAATAGCATAATAGAATGTTATAATATTAATTAGTTATAATTTTATAAACACAATATGCATGTGTTATAATAAAAGAAATATTTGTTATTAATGTTTAAATGTGGTTATTAAGAATTATTATAAGAAATGCATATTGTTAACAGTGGGTATTAGAGTGTAGAGATTTATAATATTGTTAACTGGAAAAATAGGATTCCTTATTACAGGGATCCTTATTATTACTGTTGTTATATTAATGTTTCTCGGCAAGGCTGAGTTCTACCATAGGGCTCTCTACTTACGTATGTCGGTAAGGTAGGCCCCTTGAGTAGGTTTCGTTATTACTGGCGTCGGTAATTAATTAACAATTGTTATAAACGGTTCCTACGTATAAATTACCGGTTTTTGGACCTTACAGAAGCTTATGGTAATAGAAGATTCGATGAACAATTAATTTTTATTATTAGCGATGGGTTCGAGCTGTTATACTGTATGAACAAATTTTTAAAGAATGCAGTATTTAAGAGGAGCTTGAACGTGAACAGAAGGCTTAAATTAAATAAAATATTTAAACGTAATCAAGGCTAAAATAGTGAGTTTCCGGGCTAAGTAAAGTATTTGGGCGACCCCTGAACTTGAATAAATGAGTTTTATTAATTTTTAAGTAAAAATTACCAAATTTTGAGGTATCTGAAGGATTCTCTGTCTGTGGGCAAGAATTAATTGTAATCGTTTGGTATTATTTCCTTTTATAATTAATATTCTGAGGTTTTGACATTTGCTTGTGTTTCACTAAGATGTTCTCTAGGTATGTAGGTGTTAAAAATATTTTGAATTGACTTTTCTTAATTTTAACGGAAGGTACGCATTACTGGCGTCTCAATAGTTCCTGTGTATGAATTTTAGAATTTTCTGAAGTCTGTTGGTAAGTAACATTGTTGTTTTTTTATTAATTGTTCATGTTTTTCAAAATGTTAATATGGTCGTTAAATAGAGGTCTTTTGATGCTATTGTTAGCAATTAAGATTTTTCTTCTAAGCCTTATAGTTACTGAGAAGAACATGCTTTTTCCTGATTGGTCGAGGCATTCAGATGGCCGTAACTTCTAAACTATTGATCTTACAGAAATTTTATTAGGACATAATTTGTAGTACTCTGAAAGAGCCTTAAATCGTACTGCGCGATTTTCTAAAATTATTATTATTTTAAAAGATATAAACTTTTATCGATAATTTTTAATAGTAACAAATACTTTTGATGGTTGAATCTACCTATATTTCTCGCTAGCATTTTGTTGTAGAGGAGAAAAAATGATATGGTGGAGAGCACGTCGCAGAGCACGTTACATTAATCGTAAGTACTCCTTTTATTTTACACACACCATATACACACCATGTAACGCGATTCATATAAAGCCAGTGCGGTTATAATATCCGCGAGTGATTCTCTCTAAATATTGCGTCGTGAGTGAATAAGTGTCGTACTCCTTATAATACGGTAAAGACGCTTGACAATTCCAATAATCGTATACCCATAAGTTATCGTTTGCTTTCGTTGACATCAACATATATTATTCACTTGCTTTTTATATTCTTCACATTTGCATTCGCATATACGTGTTCTATGATGCGTTAAACGTTTTCCAAGTACTACTTTTGAATTTTCGATTTACGATACACTATAAGGTGTTAGAAGAAAGAGAGACATTCTTGTCATTCTGGTTTATTCCATTTTTTTTGGGTACCATGATACAGTACCTGTCGAGCCAGTGAGCCACTCATACAATATTCCTTATTCCTCCTTCCTTGCAAGCACACGGCAACGGTGCAAGGCACAGGGCCATAACGCACGGCATCGGTGCAAAGTACAGGGCCGTGTCATTAGATGTAAGATCCTCGTCAGCTGTGGCATCCCACCACACTGACACCGTCTCCAGGTGAACTCCTCGTGCCGGAGACTCTGCTTATTACAACCTGCTTCCTCCAACCTCTCAGATTCTCACACTTATGACAGGTAGTGATATTATCAATTTAACCATAATCTTGTAAAAGACTCGGGAAAAGCCGTCTTTTTAGTATATGTGCTCTCTCTCTCTTCCCTTACAATATACTAGTTACAAGACATCTTTATATACATATATATATATGTAATCTTATTCTATGTATTCATGTATTTGAAATTATTCATCCTTTATCTCCTTTTTGACCTGCACTTGCGTACGTTCAATTTGCTACATTCTTACATTATTAAAAGTTTTAAGATTATACTCTACTTATCAGTACATTACAAGGCTTTATTCAGATATCTATTCCCTCGCATATAATAAGAATAATTAATAAAATTACATTTTACTTTGAATTTTGATATTCTGCTTTGACTCTACATATGCATCAACTATCCTATAATACCTTCATTCAATGAATTTAGCTCAGACAAGTGCATTCTACCACACCCCCATTTTACATGTGATTGTTGCTATGTATTTGTGGCATTTTGATATTTGATTGATATTTGATTATTGTGTATTTTTGACATTTTTGAAACTGTGTGTACTCATGTGCGCCATTGCACCGGCGTGCGTGTTAATAATCCTTATACGCTGTGAATTTGTTATTTTCCTATAATCCTTGAATTTTTGTATCCATGCCGTTACAGAGGCTCATGATATTTCGGTATTTTGCATTATGTATCCTAGTTTTATCTAGTATCCTCGTCGCTTTTGCTACTATATTTCTTCTAGTTGAACATTTTCTCGGGATTCAGTCAATCAAGATAAATTTAGCTTTCACTTTCATTCATTTATTTAATTTAATCCATGCGCTACTATAGTCTCTTGCCAGAAGGTTCGTTACGAATTGAGTAACCAATTTACCTTTTTTTGCACAATATTTCTGCGACCCTGCTAACATTCGGGGAGCGCCTCACGGGTGCCACCCGCCTCTTTCCTTACCTGACTGAGGAGCGCCTCACGGGCGCCACTCGGCTCTCTCTATCCCAACCCTCCTATCCAAATCATAAGACAACCTCTTATCCAGCAAGAACAGAATTTGGCAAGTAAAATCAGGCTTCTACACGGTGCATAGTATCCTTCATAATTAGGGGCGCAGCTAACGGCCGCCACCCTACTCTTTCAACCAAAACCATTGCCCCAACACAACCTAACCTTACTACAGCAACCGTGAGAAGAGCATAATATCAAGTTATTTAACAATCAAACCCTGGCATCAGACCTTTTAGTCGATTAATTCATTCCTGGAATCTCCATGGTTTAGACACGTAACGAAAACCGTTTTGATTATCATATTATTTTTCTTTTTTTCTTTCTCAATGCGCGATCACAATATTATTTAAGAAATGAAATTTATAGATGCCGAATGAACATCGCGGCGGCCAAAGACAAAAGGCCAGACTACAAAGAAAAGAGGCCTGCAAGAGAGCGTAGCTGATAAGACAGCATATGGACCCCACTAAACCGAGGATCATACACGACGTCACGGGACGCGAACTGATTCCCTCATCATATGTCAAATTTTTATTGCAAAATCGTTTCATTAGCACTTTTAAACTCTCTCCACATCCCACACAATCTACCCCGAAACATTTTATACCAGAGTTAACACCATCACAAACACCCTCTATTACACGCTCGCGTAAAACTCGGTCCAATTATAGACACACTGCTACAGAAACATTCGATATAGAAGTTATCGATTTAACGCAAAACGACGAGTTTAATAACAAAAAGGCAACATATATTTACCAGTTAGAGTCTTACTCCACTACTGAATCCCCTCGTACACTACCATATTATTTGTATCACACGAATAAATCAGCCTAAATATATATATTAAAAAATTATTTCTTTCCGAAACCCTTTGTAACCTTTCACCACTCACCCATTTTGTAAGAATAAATTCATACACTTTTTTCTCTCATATGATTACTTTCTTCCTCACTTAGCCTTAGATTAGTTCCATAAAATAACCATTATCATTATACTACCTACAATCACCATACTTCCCCGCTTTCCCTCTTTCACCATCTGTCCGGAAAAGCTCTCGGCATCCCAGGCAGTGCCGGTGTAAGCAGGTAGGCCTAAATCAATAGAGAACAAGCGGATCACGATCCCTAGGGAGACGCGAGACGTTACATAACAACAACAACAAATTTGGTGGCAGCGGTGGGATAGGCCAAAATTTCCGGAATAGGGGGAACATTTTACGCCTTTACACAACCTCTTAGGAGCATCTTCTTGTTTATCGTAGTCCCTAACCTTATCTCTAGAATAGGTTGATAACATTTTGTATATACTGTTGCGCCCTTGCGCAAGAAAAATAACACGGAATTAACAAAACGAAAGAAGCTTTATTTTAATACGTCCGTTCGTCTTGACAAGACCAGAGCGACTCTCTTTCTCATCTCTCATTTCTTTTTTTATTAACAACCTCCTTGACAACAACAGGTGTCAAACAATCTCTGCTCGATTCCTTTGCAATCCACTCCCAGGAGAGTGGGGATATCATGTTCCTCAAAGACACGGGCGCAGCAATACTTAGAACATTCTTCTTTTAGGAGTTAGAATTTTCTTACAACCCTCGTACACTTAGGTGAAACTCGTGGGGTTTCTCGAACTCTTAGGAGCATTTCCTTAGCATAATTTAGTTCGTAGTTTCATTTCGCAATGGCATATCATATGCGTTCCAATAAATCCTTGTCCGAGACGGACAAGTCGCAATCAGAATCGGAGAAACAGGGACCGACCCTGACCGCGATCGTGGTAGACATTCTTACTAAACGCATGGGCGAAAAGGAGAAAATTATACGCGAACAAAGCGAAGCCCTTCAGGCGCAACAGCTAGATTTAGAAAGACGACAAACAGAAATTGAAGCACGGTAATCGACACACCTAAGCTCTCCTACCGACATGTTATATTTTTAGTCAAACTAGTAGAAATCATGCAACGGGATTTAGCGAGTCTCAGAGAAATACCCTCACACATACAACATTTAGATAGGCAAGTAGCTTCTTTGCAAAGCCAACGCGAACACATTAATGCACGCACTCCACAAATAAGTCCTCGACAGGCATCTCCGCGTCATCTCGAACCAACTACGTGCCCTCCTCCTCCAAATTCACCTATCGATGCTCCATTTATTCGTTTGAAAGATATAGCTGATTCAATTCCTAAGTATGATGGACAACGGATGTCCGTATTCTAATTTTGTAAAACATGCGAGAGAGCACTCGATTTAATATCCGCGCCACACGAACCTTACCTATGTCAACTAATTTTAAGTAAGCTGCAAGGACACGCATACACTGCTGTGGAAGGCTCACGTTATGATAGCGTCGCGGAATTATTGCAAAAATTAAAATTAATATTCGGGCCAAATAAATCTCTCAATCAATATAGAGGCGAATTAGGCAATGCGTACATGAAGCCTCAAGAATCAATTTTTGATTATATTGCGCGGAAAAAAGAATTACGCATAGCCATTTTAGACTGTGAATTAGTACAAAACCGACACTTAGACAGATGGATAATCGACACTGTAGACAGGGATACATTGTAAGACGCAGATGCACCTCGTTACTACCGGCCCGACCGACCACCTGTCGGGCCGAAGAACGGCGCTTTGCGCCACCCTAAAGAATCGAAGACGATCGCGCCGCCGCTATCACACGCCGCCGTTATCGCGCGCCGCGGCGATCACGCGCTGCCGCTAGCGCGCGCGGCCGCGATTACGCGCCGTCACCGTGCCTCGCGCCGATAGGCGCGCCGCTCGATCGCCGCCGTATCAATCGTAGCGCGATCAACTATAAAACGGCGGCGATCGAGCTTCCAGACACCAGACCGATCCGTACCGCCGTTCTGGATAGACGCTCTATGCCGATAGCTAGAAGATCCGGACCGTTTCGCTCTGCTTTCCGTATTCCGACTACCCGACCGGCGACTAAGCAAACGGGATTGTGCGTCCGCAGTCTCGATCGAGCGTACTCGATACTTGGCCGTCTCCCGTCTTCCTGGGCTCGTGCGTGCGCGTGCTCAGTCGAGCGTACTCGACAGTCTCTCGCCTTTACCCGCCGCCTTGAATCAGGGGTTCGTCCGTCGGCGAACTCCGCTGAGCGTACTCGGCCTTTAGGCGATCCGTCTAGCAACCAAGAACCCGGGACGGTGCGTCCGCCGTCTCCGCTGAGTGTCCGCAGCACTTGGTCGCTTTCCTCCGCGAACGTAGGGAAAAGGGAAGGTGCGTACTCCTTCTCTGTCGAAAGTCCTCAGCCCCGACGGACGAAATCATTTCGCGTACCCCGCGACTTGCGTGCGTGCGTTCGACCGGGAATCGAAATCTCCGGTCCGGCGACCATTTATACGCGAGCGATTTCGAAGCGAGTATTGGGCGATAATTGTTCGAGACGCCCAGCGTCGCGAAGCGTGACCGATCACCGCGTCGTTACCGTCGTTACCGTCTACACGCGTCGCGCAATAGGCGCCGCCTTCCGCACGGCCTATCCGTCTGTACGAGCGCTTGTACCACTCACCGCACCGCATCGTACCGTACCGACGCGCCTTATAGACGCAACCCGCGACACCGCCTTCGGGGCCGAACTCTTGTATCTCAGTAAGCATACAATAAAACTAAGTTATTTCGATTGCCATTATCAAGTGTCTCGCTGCTTTACTACTCCTCGAATCCGGACTCCGACGAGCATTATCCGCGCGAAACGCGTAGCAGCGACCGAACCGCGGAGTTCGGCCGTTACAACATTAGAAAGTTTTGTCAATGGCCTACCGTCCGACTTACCAATTCGGGTTAAACTCGAGGGATACGAAGACTTAGAGGAGGCCTTTACTAAAGCCATGCAATTATCTAAAACACTAGAGACTGAGACAAGTAGGCGCAAATCTTCTTTTCCAAATCGACCACTCCCTTTAGCGCGACAGGACACAAATCCCTTCAATTCGAGCCCCCAATTTAATCCCTCCTATCAAAACAATCAACCTCGCCAAATACTACAGCAATCACCAATCCCCTTCATGAAACCTCTGATTCCAGGGCAACCAGGTCCCAATGCCCCTTCACTTATTCTATGTCGCTATTGCAAAGCCCTCGGACACATAATGTCCGAGTGCCGTAAACTAGCTTATAGGCGGTCATTAGAAAATACAAGCACTCCCACGCAAGCCGCCGCTCCGGAAAACGCGACACGTGTCCCGGTCCAGAGCGATGCCCGCCGCGACACGGAACAGACAGGGCGTCCTATTCAAAAGTTGGTTCAATTTCAGGAGGCACCCGGAGCCTCCAACGCATAAATTTAAATACGATCTCAGGAGACGTTCCGAACGTCATGCTTTCGTCGCCGAATCTTAACAAAACTGCTCTTTTTATGATCGACTCAGGATCCGCCGTGAACTTAATTCGACGCGATCTTTTAGACCCTGGCGTGCACGTAAAAAGCGACGTACAATTGACTCTACAAGGCATCTCACCTAAACCGATAACTACCATGGGATGTCTACAAATTACAATTCTCGGGAAACTTACTAACTTCCACGTGCTGCCAGATGAATTTCCTTTTAGAGAACACGGAATCTTAGGAAACGAGTTCTTTAAACAACACAACGCAAGCATCGATTACCACAATAAACACTTTCGGTGCGAACAAATTAGCATACCTTTCATAGAAGAAGAATCCCTTGTGATACAACCACGTACCGTCGCTCCTTTCCACGTCATTATTTCTAACCCTGAGAAATCTAGTAGTTATATTCCTCTCCTGAATGTTGCACAGGGAGTTTACTTAGGAAACGCCCTTATTTCTAATTCTAATGGCAAAGGCCATCTTCCTATATTCAACACTATAGAATACAGATACACTATTCCAATGCCGGTAACGGAACTTCAAGATTACGGTACACCGGATACCGCGGAAATCTCTCACCTAGGTATAGATTTATTCCACGATGCTGAAGCCACAGGTCCTCTTGGTGCCGTACATCAGGTTCCTAATTCCGATTTCGTTTCCTCTACTCTTTTACACACTCCGGATACGCAATCGGGTGAACGCTTAGGCACGTCACCCGGCTGCGGTGCCGATGATATTTTAGAATGCCAGACGGCCTCAGGTCCTCTTAAACGCACACATACACCGGATACCACGGAAAGGTCGTACTCAGGTATTGACACGATCCGCGGTGCTGACGCCTCTTACAAACAGGCGAATGCTACAGGTCCTCTAGAACACATCCTCACAAGTTAAACAATTGAAGTTAAACTTCAAATCTCGTTTTAATTTCGTGAATCAAATAGACACAACGGATACACAGTCAGAACCTTGCTTAGGAACGGTAAATGTCTGTGGTACCGGCGATACCTTAGGGCATCCCTCGGTCTCTGGTCCTCTGTCTCATGCACACCGCTCACTCAATTCCAATTCCTGTAATAATTATTCTCACTGTTTATCGGATACGCACGCGACTAATAACTTAGATACAATCGTTTGCCGTGCTGTTGATGCACTAGAGTCTGATATAGCCGCTGGTCCTCTCTCACCTCGCAACACACAAATTCTGCAATTACTACGTCTCTCTCATCTCAATCGCGAAGAAGCACGGAATATTGAAAAACTAGTATTAAACCACGCTGATAAGTTCTACATTTCCGGTGAAACCTTAGGGATCACCAACGCTGCGCATCATTACATAGTTACATCAGACAATGCCCCGGTTCATGTAAAACAATACTGATTCCCTCCCGTCCATAAAGAAGAGGTAGACAAGCAGGTGACCGATTTACTAAAGAATAATATTATCAAACATTCTACTTCTCCTTATAACTCACCCTTGTGGATAGTTCCTAAGAAACCAGATTCGAATGGAAATAAACGATGGCGCATGGTAATAGACTATCGTCTGTTAAACGAAAAAACTATAGGAGACGCTTATCCTCTTCCGAATATTACTGATATTTTAGATCAACTCGGTAGTGCAAAATACTTCTCTGTTCTTGATTTAGCGTCAGGTTTCCACCAAATCCCTATGTCTTCTGAAGACGCTCCCAAAACCGCCTTCTCTACTCCTTACGGGCACTATCAATTTAAGAGAATGCCATTCGGTCTCAAGAAGGCGCCCGCAACCTTTCAACAACTGATGGACAATGTGCTATCAGGCCTTCAAGGCAACGAATTATTTGTTTATATGGACGAAATTGTTATTTATGCTAATTCCTTGCATGAACACGAAATCAAATTCAATAAACTAATGAGTAGATTACAAAAGGCAAATTTGAAACTACAACCTGACAAATGCGAATTTCTACGTCGAGAGGTAGCATACTTATGCCACATAATAGGATCCGACGGTGTTCGACCGGATCCGGAAAAGATAAAATCTATAAAAAAATTCCCTACCCCGCGCACCCAAATGCAAATTAAGCAATTTCTCGGATTGGACGGATACTATCGACGATTTATACCTGATTTCTCGAAAACTGCTAAACCTTTAACGGATTTATTGAAGAAAGATAGAGAATATACCAGGTGTATCGGTAATTCCTTTCCGGTTTTTTCGCTAAAGAGAACACGTTATTTACAATGGATAGTTAAAATATATTTATTCAAAGTATTGGCCATTTGATTCTATACATTTTGCCCATCTCTCAGGCAATGTATGGATGCCATTCCAAAAGAACTGTTTCTCCTTTGAGCTAAACCATTCATTGAGCCATTTTTTAACTTCTTCGAAATCGGCGAAGTACTGCTCTGCAAGCGCGTGCCCCATCGATTCGAAAAGGTGGTAGTCGGATGGAGCCAGGTCTGAAGAGTACGGCGGGTGCGATAAAGCTTCCCATCCAAGTGATTTCAATACTTCTTTGACTGGTTTTGCTGTATGAGACGGCGCGTTGTCATGCTGCAAAATCACCTTATCATGTCTTTGAGCGTTTTGTGGACGTTTTTCGATCAATGCACAGTTCAAATTGATCATTTGTTGTTGGTAGCGATCAGTATTAACTGTTTCTCCAGGTTTCAATAGTTCATAATATACGACACCAACCTGGTCCCACCAGACACAGAGCATGGTCGCGACCAAAGCGATTTGGCCTTGCGGTCGATGGGCCGCCTTCGCCAGGTGATAACCATGATTTTTTCGCTTGGGATTTTCGAAATAAATCCATTTTTCATCACCCGTTACTATTCGATACAGAAATGACTTCCTTTCATACCTTTGAAGCAGCATTTCACTGACGATTTTTCGATTTTCCTATTGTCTGTCATTCAATTCATGTGGCACCCATCTTCCCACCTTTTGGATCTTTCCCATCGCTTGTAATGGTTCACAAATTGCTACTCGGCTCATATTCAACTTTTCTGCCAATTGTTTTTGAGTTTGTGTTGGGTCTTCATCCAATAACTCCTGCAATTCCGCATCTTCAAACGTTTTCGGCCTACCAGGACGTTTTTTGTCTTGGACGTTGAAATCACCACATTTGAATTGTCGAAACCACGTTTCACATGTTCTTATGGTTGAAGCATGCTCACCGTAAGTCTCTACCAGCAAACGATGACTTTCAGCGGCTTTTTTCTTTTGATTAAACAAGAAAAGTAATGCGTACCGCAAATGCACGTTTTCAGGCACAAAACTTGACATTTTCAAAAAATTATTAATCTATAACGCTGTTATTTTGACGGAACGTAACTTGTGTAGTTTTGAAGTTAATGTCAGTAGAATAAAATGACATATGTATCAAATCATAACATTGCATACTTATGGCTAGTGACATCTGTTACAAAAACCGGAAAGTAATTACCGACATACCTGGTATATAGCGTCCAATTCAACAACACGCATTCAACATCCTTCGAGAATCCTTGTGCTCGCATCCTATACTCCAATATCCAGATTTTACAAAACCTTTTATCTTACAACTGATGCGTCTGGCTACGCCATCGGAGGAGTTCTCAATCAAGGTCCTATCGGACAAGATCTTCCTATTGCTTACACTTCACGCGTCTTGAACCCCGCAGAACAAAATTATTCTACTATTGAAAAGGAATGTTTAGCCATCGTATACTGTGTTCAATATTTCAGACCCTATTTGTATGGGCAAAAATTTAAAATAGTCGCCGATCATAAACCACTCATGTGGCTCCAGTCAATAAAAAATCCTTCATCCAGACTATGGAAGTGGAAAACTAAACTCGCTGAATATGAATATGAAATACAGTATGAAAAAGGGACTTTGAACAGCAATGCTGATGCCCTTTCACGAAATCCTATTGTTACCACCCTACCCTTGAATTTTAACAACGAGGACTCCAATGAATCACTTTTCACATTTCCCCCGGAGCAACAAAACCCTAATACTAATGAAAGTGTACATCCTTCATCATCTCGAGACACACCTGACTCTGTCCCAGTTATAGAACCACCCAGGATACACACTGCTGTGTGTATCCTGGGTGGTTCTATAACACACTACAAAATACCCACGTCATACCAGAAATTGACACTAACGACGAATCCTTATTATCGGACCATCTGGACGACAGCTCTGACTCTAGCGAAGAAATATTTGATGCCCTCTTCATACTCGCCGAAATAGGCGACGTCGTAAGAAATCCCACCTTATTAAAAGTTAAACTCACTCGAGATTCCCTGATGTCACAAAAGGACAATCACGTAGTATTCATAAAAGGTGACGGTACACCTTCCGATAATGGCTCAAACGAATACGCGAAAACAAACAAATTGCCAAGTTATACCAATATTATCCTTGAAAGAGCTAAAGTAAACTCTATAGGGAAAAATGTTCTCATATCCTTACCAGTAAAGCTAGATGACAGAATAATGATAGAGCACGAGAACATAAAGAATTGTATTAAATCTCTTGTAGATGTAGTGAACGAAATGCAACTAAATTCTTTTTCTATCAGACGAACACATAATTTAGACGCGATCCCCTGGGATTATGTACAACGGCAAATTTTGAAACACCTTGAAGACACATCCTTGCGAATTACAATATGCGAAGGAATAATACGAACACCCAAGTTAGAAGATAGAGAAAATTTAATTCTGGAAAATCACGCGAGCGCTTTAGGTGGACACAAAGGTGTCACCAAGACTTACAACAGGCTACGAATGTCATACTATTAGAATGAAAAGGGATGTACAAGCTTTTATTCAACAATGTCGCACATGCAAACTTAAGAAACTTACTCGCGTAAAAATCAAGCAACCTATGGTCATCACCGACACTCCTGGTGCTGCCTTTGACAAAATTTCCATGGATATTATAGGTCCTTTACCTACTACCGATACCGGTAATTCTTATATCCTTACTATCCAAGACCTCCTCACTAAGTATTCTCTTGCAATACCTCTTGCTGAAACTACATCACTCACGATAGCTGACGCATTTGTTAAACATTTCATCTGTATTTACGGAGCGCCGCGAGCACTTCTAACCGATCAAGGTTTCAATTTCCTAACTTCCCTAATGAAAAATATTGCCAGAAAATTTGGGATACAACAATACAAAACAACCGCCTATCATCCACAATCCAACGGATCAATTGAACGATCGCATCATGTGCTGATGGAATACCTCAAAACTCAAATCACTCGCGACATCAACTGGGATGAACACTTACATTTAGCAATGTTTTCATATAATACAGGTATTCATGAAAGTACTAAATATTCACCTTTTGAATTAATTTTTGGCAAAATACCTAGACTTCCTTCCTCTTATGTTCCTATTGAAGATTACTCTGAGCCAACCTACACCTCTTACCTCACTGATCTTTTTATAGACTTCAAGACACACAACTAGAGGCTAGAGAAAATTTAACGAGGTCAAAAGAGAAAAATAAATATTACTATGATAGGCGCCAGAAACCCTGGAATTTTAGGGAAAGAGATTCAGTCTTTTTATTAAAAGAACCTAATAAAGGAAAACTCAGCGATCAATACATAGGCCCCTACAAAATTATACAAATACTCCCTAATAATAATGTCAAGATACTTTATAAAAGTCATTTTAGAATCGTGCATGCGGACAAACTCAAGGTCTCGCACATTGACTCGGGATGAATACTAATATATTGCATCTGTTTCAGGATGCATTGGATACGAGACAGACCTAGGTGCGCCTCAGAAAGCACCAAGGAACCGCAGCAGTTATCTAACCTCCGCATACCTGTGTGCCTTAGGGCAAAAGGATATTCTAACTCCCTCTTCAACATCATACTATGCTCATCCTGCTACTACACCGCCAATCCTATTGTTAATGACGATTATTACATATTTGCTATTCTACACGCTTTTGTTGATGGAGAAGAATACGAACTTGAAATATGTCACATGTGCTTTGCCCCCATAATAGAGACACAGCCAATATTAAACTGTTATTATTGCACAAAAGCTTATAATTACTTGCTAGAATTACTGCGACAACGCGGTAAAACACTCGACGATCTTGAAGATCCCATAGTTTTCCAACATTCACTACGTACCTATTGAACCATTTCACGACTAACTCCAACTCACAAAACCTAACAAAATCATAATGTGTATATACAAAACCTTTAAACAAAAGGTACATCCCTTATTAACCTTGTTCTCGGAAATATATACAAGCCAGTATATGACTACAGTCGCACACACTAATTACAACGGAACCACCGTTTACTGTACCCCCTGCTACTCCAATCTAAAGTTTCCACTCGGTTATTCGTACGGCACATTTCACGGTTTTGTAGAAGGCAGGCCAAACCCTCACCATTGCTCGCGTTGGCAAACACTAATCACCAAATTCAAACCTGTCACTCAATGTGCCGATTGTTCATCTAAATATTTAGAAGTAATTTCCGGATTGCGCATACAAGGCTTCGATTTAAATAACCTATCTCACTTATGTTATGATCATATAAGAAATCTTATTGTAAACTTAGTAATAATTGAAAACGACGCACCCAGAACTATTATACATCCGCTTTCCACAGCCTAGCATTATATGATATCCTACTCTACAATATACTATTTCTTTTTATACTACATCCTTTACATACCTATCATATGCATTCATAAGCGGTTTACATATAAGCCACACGCGCTTATACATACATACTCTAGAATTACTATTAGTATGTGCATAACTGGACGAGGATATTCCTCCAACAGTACAGGATGTTTCTATTGCGAAAAATGTCACATGGAAAATAAAAGTCCTTATAACGCAAAATTGTCTCATTTTCATGGATTTATTGACGGCAGAGGTTGTGTAGCAGCATGCCAAGTCTGCGAAAAGATAATGATCAAATTTCGTCCCGTCATGGACTGCGTTGAATGTTTTACCAGCTACTTATTAGTTATAGGAAACCTACTTAACCAGGGGCATGAGCTCGCTGATATACGATTACTCGTTTTCGACGTCATACGTGATCGCTTACTAATACTAGAGTTATGGCCCAGCGAACGGGAATTCTTAATTAACGATGAATACTTCGAGCAATTGTAATAGCCTCGTTTTAGCGCTCATATATATTAAACCAGTCCACATATACCACAATATCCATGAATTATTATAGTAACGCCGACAAAAGCTTAGGCCACTCGACGTGCATTATATACACCTATCACATTAATCATTAAAAGCGTTTATATACTTACCCAATTTTACTTTTCTCCTGCGAAATACATATTTTATCTTTTGCTTTACAGACTATGTTACTGCTACTTTTATTCATATTCGTAACTACATCGCATGCTTTGATCGGATTCGATTGCGGAGGACAATCTTTGAATATAACAACAGTCTCCCTACTAGAGGCTGGAACGTGCGACATACAAGTAAAAACTACAAACAATATAAATGTTCATATACAGCTATTGCAGCTGTCTGAATACAATTATGCCGAAGTTAAACAATGTAAAATCGAGATCAAGCGTCTATCGTTGTAACGATACGTTCGTAACGATACGTACGTAAATACGATCTATCATTGCGGTATGCACTCTCATATATCCGTGGTACAACGGGTACGGTGAATACCTACAATATGTGACTAGTGATCGGTGCAACCATATGCAGAAGGACGGAGTCGCCGTCCTAGGAAACAACAACGTCATCTCCGGACTCAAACCGAACTCTACGGAGAGCTACAGCATCACCCTGGTAGGAGAAATAGGAGTCGATGGCCACTGCAAGGGCATCCCCTACTCCGACCCTTACAGCTCATGGACCGACGTCGTCGTCCAGGGAGTCGCTACCATATCTTTACGATCCTCTTACGTACCGGTTCATATCAACACGGGAAAAATTCATCTTAAGTCAGGAACCATTTGCACCCTGAGCGACGGACACTGCGTCGACTCAGAACATGGCTACACATACTGGCAGCCAATGCCTACATCCAGCTCCGATGTTCATCAGTACGACATCCTATACGAGGGACAAGCTATAAAAATTCAGGAGGACTCTATCAATCAAAGGGGCGACATCCCAATTGTCAATCCCTCTACCGTTTATTCTCTCACCACACAGGACATCACACGTTCGCATTAACTACCACTAAGGCTCGACAACTCTGCGGATATACAATCCTACAGACCGAGCATCCCAAACTTTTTATTGTGGAAACTACTAAAGGAGATACTGTCAAGCCACGAGGAAGCGTCCCTGTGGACAATCTAGACATCTTCTCATACGTCAATTCCAAATTTGTATACGTGGAGAAACACGTGCGCAGCCAAATCATCAGCCTTTATTACAACGTCATGAAGCAGAGGTGTGACCTAGAGCAGGAAGTTTTTAAAAATACACTGTCTCTGGCAACTCTTCTACCCGACGAATTCGCCTATCGTTTAATGAAAGGTTCAGGATACATGGCCGTTACAGCAGGCAAAACAATTCTTGTCATCCAGTGCATCCCAGTCGAAGTAAAAATCAGGAGAACTAAAGACTGCTATGTCGAACTTCCAGTCACTGTCAGGAACTCATCAATGTTCCTCACACCAAAATCTCATGTGCTCACTAAATATGGCACATTAAGAGAATGTAGTTATCAACTACCAACCTTATACCGTCTAGAGGACACTTGGGTACAGTTTACACCCGAACCTCACGAACGTCTTTCTCCACCACAACGCCTGCAGCCTACCACTATTATATCTTGGAAATATTTAACACCAGGACCTCTAGCAGTAAACGGTATCTACTCGCATCAAGACATCGACAAGCTGAGGAACCACATCATGTTCCCCGCTGAAAAATCTACCCTCTTGAACTCCGTCGCTAGAGAAATTACCGGTCACACTACAGGAGACGGATCCGCCTCGTCGTATAATCTACTGAACGAGGAAAACCTTAACAAAATTGCTGAAAGCACTGCCTAAAAAATCTGGGAAGGATTCGTCGCTTTTTGGCTCTGCAACCGCAGGAGTATTTGGCATCTTCATCATCATCCGCATAATAAAATTACTTATCGATACTGCCCTCCATGGATACGCCCTTCATACGGCGTACGGATGCAGCCTTCACCTTTAGGAGCCTTATGGAGCTCCTTAACTCACCTCCTGCTGCACCTGGCTCATCGGCCACCTCGACGTGCCAACAAAGCAACAGTCGATTCTTCAACACACCTCTTCAACAACCTACCCCAGTCGAGCAACAGCCTCAACCACTTCCAAGGTCAACGCCTAGGCCAGCCGCACCTCCACATCATCTCATCGAGGAGGGGCCGCACACATCCATCGCCTACAGAGAACTCAATGAACGCCTAAACCAGGTAGTCGTCCACGATCAAATTCCTAACAAAAGTTTCGGAAGTTTGCTCTTAAAAGGGGGGGAGGTGTAACGTCCTGCGACGTGCTCTCCACCATATCATTTTTTCGCCTCTACAACAAAATGCTAGCGAGAGATATAGGCAGATTCAACCATCAAAAGTATTTGTTACTATTAAAAATTATCGATAAAAGTTCATATCTCTTAAAATAATAATAATTTTAGAAAATCGCGCAGTACGATTTAAGGCTCTTTCAGAGTACTACAAATTATGTCCTAATAAAATTTCTGTAAGATCAATAGTTTAGAAGTTACGGCCATCTGAATGCCTCGACCAATCAGGAAAAAGCATGTTCTTCTCAGTAACTATAAGGCTTAGAAGAAAAATCTTAATTGCTAACAATAGCATCAAAAGACCTCTATTTAACGACCATATTAACATTTTGAAAAACATTAACAATTAATAAAAAACCAACAATGTTACTTACCAATAGACTTCAGAAAATTCTAAAATTCATACACAGGAACTATTGAGACGCCAGTAATGCGTACCTTCCGTTAAAATTAAGAAAAGTCAATTTAAAATATTTTTAACACCTACATACCTAGAGAACATCTTAGTGAAACACAAGCAAATGTCAAAACCTCAGAATATTAATTATAAAAGGAAATAATACCAAACGATTACAATTAATTCTTGCCCACAGACAGAGAATCCTTCAGATACCTCAAAATTTGGTAATTTTTACTTAAAAATTAATAAAACTCATTTATTCAAGTTCAGGGGTCGCCCAAATACTTTACTTAGCCCGGAAACTCACTATTTTAGCCTTGATTACGTTTAAATATTTTATTTAATTTAAGCCTTCTGTTCACGTTCAAGCTCCTCTTAAATACTGCATTCTTTAAAAATTTGTTCATACAGTATAACAGCTCGAACCCATCGCTAATAATAAAAATTAATTGTTCATCGAATCTTCTATTACCATAAGCTTCTATAAGGTCAAGAAACCGGTAATTTACACATAGGAACCGTTTATAACAATTGTTAATTAATTACCGACGCCAATAATAACGAAACCTACCCAAGGGGCCTACCTTATCGACATACGTAAATAGAGAGCCCTATGGTAGAACTCAGCCTTGCCGAGAAACATTAATATAACAACAGTAATATAAGGATCCCTGTAATATGGAATCCTATTTTTCCAGTTAACAATATTATAAATCTCTACACTCTAATACCCACTGTTAACAATATGCACTTCTTATAATAATTCTTAATAACCACATTTGAACATTAATAACAAATATTTCGTTTATTATAACACATGCATATTGTCTTTATAAAAATTATTACTAATTAATATTATAACATTCTATTACGCTATTCACATAATACTAAATTAGGCGTATATTATAACCTTAAGAACCACACATATATAATACTAACCATTTTTATTATAATATTATAATATTATAAGGCATGAATAATTACGCGCACATATAAATTAATAAGTCAGACTGGCGACAGAAAGTCTCAAAGATAAGGTACGCACGCAGCCGGGCCACCGAGGGTGCTCTGGAATCCTCGAGTAACCCGATCCCATATCAGGTAACATAGGGCATCCTGTTGACCACGCTCCTTATCACATCCGACGGCGCGCCGAGATGTCTCGACGCCTCGTCAGCATCACGCCACTTAGTCCCACTCTGAAAAACCTTGAACGCTCCTACTCCAGATCCCTCTCATATAATCCCATTACTCCTACCATATAGCCTGCCCCACTCTCGAGTTCCATTGTCCGGACCGAACGAGGCACCGGGAGCAGCTCCCGCCGGAGAGTTGACATCGGAAGTTCATACAGTACAGACGTGCCTCTTAGGAGTGCCTCCAAGACATCATTGTTAATTTGACGCAAAGAGGAAAAGTGTCTCTGAGCGACCGTGCCACCATGGAGAACGGTCGTCTCGCATAAGAGCCTCTTTCTAAGCTCCTTCAAGGCCTTTGCCTTGTGCTATTCAAAATCTGGAAGATTTCTTATGAAACTTGCCAGAAAATCTACGGTGTTTTATAATACTCAAAGTTAAGCGGATAAGTCGACTCCCCGCTCGAGTTGTGCCGTGGCTAGAGTGGTCCCCACAGTATTGAGAGTATTCTGCAATAAAAAGCCTGTGCTTTGAGATTTCTCTGCAAAGGTCTAAGCCACTGAAATAAATAGTAAGTACTTAATATTTTAATACACAACACTCACATACACCGCGTTTCGCGCAAGTGAAATACAATCGCGATTTAAGCCTTAGGAACATTGTTACGCGAGTGAACCAGTGACGTTTCATTATACGCCAAGTCGAATTATTTAACGGATACAATAGTGTCACGCTGAAAATTTCGTTCATGTCGGTTCATAACTACCTTACATATGAATCATTCATTATAATCCGAACAATGTATTATCTACGTTTTAGTTTGTCAAACCGCTCTTAGAATTTCATTCCGATTTCCTTAGGATACGCTATACAAGCTAGGATATATATATATATATATATATATAGAGAGAGAGAGAGAGAGACAATTTTCAAATTTTTCTTTTAACTAAATCATGATTACGAAACCCCAGTGTCTGTCAACTCAGTGAACTACGCTCACACACTTATTATTCCTTTTCCATTCCTTCTTGCGGGCGCATGGCAACGGTGCATAGCACAGGGCCATACGCGCACGGCATCGATGCCAAGCACAGGGCCGTATTAGTATAGTCAGAATCCTTATCAGCAATGGCATCCCACCACTCTGACATCGTCTCCAGGTGGACTCCTTACGCCGGAGACTCTGCTTTTGAAAATCTGCCTACTCCCACCTCCTAGCCCTTCACCTCGTTAATAGACATTGAATAAAATAAGAATTACAATTATCTCGTAACAAGGACTCACAGAGACGTTCTTTCAAGTTAGCATTCTATCTATCTCTCTCTCCAGCTACTTTAGTTATAAGACATTTATATGCCTTTATAATTTCTTGTATAATTATGTACTTGATATAATATTCCCACTGTTTCAACTGTAACCTGCACTTGCACATATAAAATATACCATGTTCTGCTATTACAATCAATTATAAAGACTATTCTATATTAAACAATTAAGTTACTAAGGTTTCAGATTAATAATACTTTTACAATCTCATTGTTTATTTAGACGGAGTATATTCTTAATAACAATAAGATCTTGACATTATCTATTATAAAAGCTAGAATAATATAAATCATTTTCATCAAGTGCATCCTTCCTCACCCACATATATATATGTATACCCATTTATTGTATTGTAATTGATTTTATTATGTATGTGTAGACGTGTGCCATTGCATCGGCATACGCCTTAAATACCTCACTGTATAACTTGCTATTGTGTAATACCATAAAAATCACCGATTCCCGTGTACAGCGAACATATACCATTGCATCGGCATACAATCCTTCAATATTTTCTACCAAGCATTTTAATTTTATGCTGCCTTGTTTTATCGGCAGCCTTTTTCCTCGTATTCGAGCATTTGCTTGAAAGGAAGATATTAAGCATTCATAAATCTTTGTCCTTTTTATTCAGTCACTTAAATCAGTTGGTGCCTTGACGTCTCTTGCCAGAGGGATTTATAGTTCATTAACCACTAAATCTGAATCTTACATTATTAAGCATGGATCTTGTCCACCTTTAGGGAAGCGCCTTACTGGAGCTACCCGCCTCTATCCTTGTCCAGACTGAGGAGTGCCTCACGGGTACAACTCGGCTCAAGCATCCTATCCATCCCGTCCAACTCATAAGATCACCCCTTTTTCCCACCAAGATCAGAAAATTTCACTTGCGAATTAATAACCTGTACAGTGCTTAGCATCCTTCAATCTCAGGGGCGCAGCTGACAGCCGCCACCCGCCTCAATTATCCTTCGCCTACAATCCGCATAACCTAACCTTGCCGAAGCACTGGTAGTAAGCATTAATTATTAGTACTTTTATGGTACTCTGGCAACGGATAGCTAAGTCATAAGAGCCCTATTCACTCAATAATTAACTTTATCAATTACTATTCTAACTTGTTCGACCAAAAATGTTATTCTTAAACTCAATCTGTTAGATGCCAAACAAACACCGCGGGGGCGCTAAGCAAAAGGCACGGCAGTTGCGAAAGGAGACCTGCCGTCGAGCTCCCATATTATCCCTACGTATGGACCCCACTAAACCAAGGATCGTACACGATGTCACGGGACGCGAACTGATTCCCTCGTCCTACGTCAAATTTTTATTGCAAAACCGTCTCATCAGTACTTTTAAATTCTCTACACATCCCATACACTCTACTCCGAAACGTTTTATACCAGAGCCAACGCCATCACTAACATCTACTACAACACGCACACATAAAACTCGGTCCAATTATAGGCACACTGCTACAGAAACACTCGATATAGAAGTTATCGATTTAACGCAAAACGACGAGTTTAATAACACAAAGGCAACATATATTTACCAGTTAGAGTCTTACTCCACTACTGAATCCCCTCGTACACTACCATATTATTTGTATCACACGAATAAATCAGCCTAAATATATATATTAAAAAATTATTTCTTTCCGAAACCCTTTGTAACCTATCACCACTCACCCATTTTGTAAGAATAAATTCATACACTTTTTTCTCTCATATGATTACTTTCTTCCTCACTTAGCCTTAGATTAGTTCCATAAAATAACCATTATCATTATACTACCTACAATCACCATACTTCCCCGCTTTCCCTCTTTCACCATCTGTCCGGAAAAGCTCTCGGCATCCCAGGCAGTGCCGGTGTAAGCAAGTAGGCCTAAATAAATAGAGAGCAGGCGGATCACGATCCCTAGGTAGACGCGAGACGTTACAATAGCTGACGCTCCAGAATATATTTTAGTTTTAAGAATCCTTCAGACAGCTCTAATGATCGAGCTCCATTATATCCTCAGATTTCCTGGTAGCTCCAGAACAGTAGAGCTCCAATTACCTTTTTTTTTTTTGGTGACTCTAGAGAAACCCCTTATGGGTACCCACAGGCCCCTGGAGGATCCGTGGGTTATGTCGGACTCGCACCGACTAAAACTCCAGGGGGCTCCTTCTTCAGGGGCAGCGATGGCGGCCGGAAGTACTGCTTGTGTTACTCCTTTTCCTAAGCCGCCGCCCCTTTTGGCCCCACTATGTGAGACCCTTGCCCGCCTTGGGCCCCGCGCGCCACAGGGCTTGTAAGGGGCTGTGGTGAGGGGAGCCGCGCGGCTAGACACATGCATTAAATGCACGTGCCGCCTATTGCGACTACTACCGCTGCACCACACCCCCTCCCCGGTACCCAAGTAGGGGGAGCGAGCAGAGGACCCTAAGGTCATGCTCGCTCAACCACCGTACCTGGGCCAGGAAGTGCCGCCCTATCGGAGGGCGCGCGGGGTTACCGGGGCCGGGCGCGTGTCTCCATCCCTTATACCCAGGGAAGAGACGCCCGATCCCTGGCCGGCCTCACTGCAGGCCGGGAGGGAGAGGGGGCACCCACCCCCTCCCTAAACCCCACCTCTGGTGTTCGAGGTGGGGTTCGAAGCCGTGACCCGGGCCCCCACCCAGGCCACGGCTCCCCTCCCCCCTTCTCAAAATTGAGAAGGGAGAGGGACCCTGTCTCCGGTCTACTGACAGGAGCAGGGGGGAACCGGTTTCCCCGGGCCGCGCAGCGCGCCGGTCTCGCTGCGGCAACGGGGAAAGGACCCCCTCGACATGAGGGGGGCCTGACTCCCCCGCCCCGCCATCCGAGACCGCCGGCGGCCCCCCGCGTCGACTTGACTTTCCCGTCATCTCGACGGGCTTCCCCCCCTTCAGCAGGCGAGAACCCTCGTCTGCCCTCGCTGTCACCGTTTTAGTGACAGTAGGTCCATCCGATCCCCCGTTGGGAGGGCGGCCGCGACGACGCTCCCCGCGTCTAATACCGCCCCCACTCCAGGGTAGGGACGCAAGGCCACAGGACGGTCCTGCCATCCTATGGCCCGCGTCCCTCCCCTTCTCGCGACACACGGCGCACTCCGGCCGCGCGTCGCACGACCGCGCCGTGTGTCCGCCCCGGCCGCACCTGTAACACAGGCCACTGCGGTCTACAGCGGCCGTACACTTTGCTCGGGTGTGGCCGGTACCCCAGCATCGAAAACACTGGGATGGTCGGGCCGCAAGCAGGGTGACGCTTACAGCCGACCACCCCAGTGTGAAGCCCCCTGTCCTGGCAGATGTTACCGCAGCCGCCAGAGGCAACCGGGCCCACACTGTACCCCTCCCCCTTGCCCCCCATCTCAGGGGACCGAGGGTGATGCCCTTTAGCCCGCAATTTGCACTGCGGGCTAGGGACCCCTTTACTTCTTCGGGGGTCGCCGCCTCGTGCACACCCCCGAGACGGACCTCCCCCTTCAGCACCGGGCGGCTTATCACCGCCTCCGGCAGCACTTCTTTAAGGCGCCAAGCGGTCCGCCTTCTCTCCGCTTGGGCCAGGATCCCTGACCCTGACCAGCAGATCCCCCGCCATTGTTCTCCCCACTTCAGCCCCAGGTATCCCTAGGGCTTCCAGGGGGATCTTGTCCATCGCCCGCCTCAGGGTCTCCGCGTAGGAAGACCCCGAGGCAGGGCGAATCGTGACCGCGGCTGTCTGCGGCAGCCTCGGCCATTTTTCCCTTCCCATTGGAGCACGGGACCCGGTAAGCCGATCCACGGGTAACCGCGTCGACCCCGTGTCCCCCCGCTCCGCAATCCCCTTACCTTTCCCCATGGCACTTAATGCGGGAGGAGCCGAGATCTAGGTTGCGGAATCCCGCATCCCCCCCCGGTCACCTCTCACATCCCTTCCATCTCCCTTTTTCCTCTTCCTTTTGGACACGGCGGGCCAAACCGCCGTGTCCTCCTTCTCCTTATTCTCCTTCGTGGGTGCCTCTGACGGCGAGGTGGACGGTGTCCTCTTCCGAGTGGGGCCGTCCCGTGACGGAACCCCACCCGAACCGCCGCCCGGGGCATCCGTCTGTACACCCCTATCCTTCCTTCCCATTCTTTCTTCTTCCTCTATCTCCATTGGGGTGGGTGGAGGCTCCCCAGACACTTCTGTCTGGGTTGATGCCTCCACCCTTTCCCCTATACCCCTTTCCCCATGACGTCAAACAGATTCTCCATCTCTGTCAAATTCCTCTCCAAAGCCTGCAGCTTTTGAGCCGTCCCCTCCCTTTCCTTATCCAGGAGCTCCTTCCACTGCTCTCTTTCCTTCTCAAAGTCTGCCTCTCTTCTGTTTTTCTTCCCCTTGATGGCCTTATTTTCTGTAGTTATATTCTCCATATAACCGCACAACTCTTTCTGCACGTCTCGCTAATCAGCAATTTCGTCTCTATCTTTTCTACTTTATCCTCCATTTCCGCAGCAGCCACCACTAGTTCCTGCGAATACTAGAGGGTACGACTCAACACCTCCCGGAGTCTACTCTTTTGCAAATTCCCGAGGCTTCGGTTAATCCCCCATTCCTCGATCTGTTCCTTTATATATTCCTTCCATTCCCCCCATCTCTTTGCAGAGTAGGGGGGATACTCCACTTCCTCTTTTATCTTCTTTCCTCCCACCGCTCCTAACTCCTCGACATCCGACTGGCTGGGGGGATTGCCATCATCGGAGTCCTTACTGTGCTCTGATCCCCGTGGATCGAGCATCTCAGGATGCGCCTCGACCTCTGCATCCAGAGATCTTATAGACTGCATCCTCCGTTCCAGAGGAACATCCTCCATAAGGTCCTCCAATCCCATTTCCTCTATGACCTCAGATCGCACGAACCTCAGAAGTTCTGTGGCCGGCGTGCCAAATAGCCCTCCCTTCCATGAGCCTTCTGACAGGCTCTCCTCCTGCTCCGAACCGGAGGTCCTCCTCCCCTTCCTCCTCTTCTTTTCATTTTGTTCAGCCATCTTGGGTTGTAACCCAGCACTCCTGGCGGCTCGACCGCCGGGCATGCCCGCACCACGGAAAACTCCGTGGTGTCCCCGAGTTCCCCCGGGGAACCGATCTATGCCACTGGCCCGGGGAGAGACATCCCGGGCACTGAACTCAGGCCCCCTACACCCGCCCCACCCCCCATTACTGGGGGGTGAGCCGGTTTCGGGGGTCCCTGGCCTCCGACCACCAAGGTACCGCCAGGAGCGCCGCCACGCGGGGGACCCCCCCGTGGAAGGAGTAAGGTCACCGCCGTCGCGACCCGACGGGACACCTCCCCCACGGCAGCCAGCAATACATCTCCGCCCGAGGGATGGGTTTAGGGATGACGCGAACCCCATCCCCCGGGCTCACCCCGGGGGGCCCCGGCCCCGACCTCGGAATACGTCCGAGCGGCCCGGAGCCCCCCCGCCTGCCCGGGTACCGTAAGGGTCCTAAACCTCACGCCGTGCAGACCCGGGTGTGGCCCGTCCCTCAGGGCTGCCGGAGCACCGGCGTGCAATGTCGGAGGGTCGATGTCCCCACCCAACTTCCCTAAAAATGGTCGAGGGTGGCCGACTGGCCGCCCTGCCATATCTACCCTGGGATGCTCTTGGCGGACGTACCTCCCCACCGGGCCCTCCCTTCGGTTGGACCGAAGGTACTGCTCCAGTGGATCACGGGAACGCCCGAGCCGCTCCACCACGACAAGGTGGCATCCTGTTGAGGGGAAAGGTGTGTGGGGGTCCCAATGGGACCCCCCAACCCCCCCCCTCGGTGAGGAACCGAGGGGGACCCTGCAGCACCCACCCCCGGGGGGTGGGTCTTCCCTCGAGGGCTCCCTCCTTCTCCGTACCAAAACCGGAGTCGGGGGTCTCACCCTGGGGGGAAGCTATCCCTCCTAGCGCAGTCAGGGGTGTTCCCACAAGGGGTCGGCCCACTCCTGACCGCTCCTACCTGGCCCATGGATCCCGGTGCGGGGGCCTCTAGCACTGCGAGGTCACTACCGCACCGGCATATCCCATGGACCTGGGGTGAGGGAGTGAGTGGTGAGAGCTACTCGTGCTCATTACCCCCTCACTCCTCCCACCCGCCTCCGCTAGGAGGGAATCTAAGGCCTCGACCTCCATTTCAGCTTCCGCCTCGGAGACCCCCTTCGGCCTAACCGCCGGAGGAGAGTCCGGTGCAGTAGGAGCGGCCGACGCTCCTTCCACCCCTAGGCCTACCTGATCCGTGGGCGGCGGAGGCTGGATCGCTCCAGCCTCCGTCGCCCCCATCCTTTCCCCACCGGTCCGGCTCGGGCCGGCGACGGGTTGTCGCGCCATTTTGGCGGCATCGCCAGGAGGCTGCGGCTGGACATCAGTCGCAGCCCCCACGCGCGCTGTCTTCTTCTTTCTCTTCCTCTTACGAGGAGGAGGTACCCCTCCTCTTGGGGCAGTCCGGGAGACCGCCTTACAGGCGCGGCCACCCATTCGGTGGCCGGCTTCCCTCCCCTCTTTGTCGCACAGGGGGCACCGTACCGCCGCGGCGCACCCCTGTGCTACATGACCGGCCCCTCCGCACCTGAAGCAGCGGCCTGCCAGACCATTATCGGTCTGGCAGGTCGCTGCCATGTGACCAAAGTGTAAGCACTTGTAACACTGGAGGGGCCGGTCTTCCAGTGTCCGTATCTGCGCCCGTCCCCAGCCGACTATCAGCCCCCCAGCTGCCGCCAGTTTTTGGGCCGGTGCCAGCGGGCACCAGACCCAAACCCCCCTAGACCCCGGACGACCTCCTGATCTCCCCGATCTGGAGATTGTCCGGAGGACAGCCTGTGGCCTTCAGTATCGCGGCCCGAACCATAAGCTTGGTCACGGAGTCCTCTAGTCCGACGAGGCGGAGCTCCGTCCTCCTCGTCGGCCTGGAGACCACCATGTCCCCGCACAAGACATCCTGGAGATCCCTAGCCAGGCGGTCGGCTTTACTCCGACCGTCCTGGCCAGGGACCTCCAGAATTACCTCCCCGTTTCTGGCCCTTTTTATCTTAAAGCTGTCAGGTTCCAGGCCGATCTCCTGCAGGTCGACCTGAAACCTGGCTTTGGCCATCACCTCCGTGATGGAGGGACCCCCCGGCAACGCGGTCACTGTTACGACCGGGTTGCGCGGGGGATTCCTCACCTGTGGCATTTTAGGGGACGGAGGAGGTCCCTTCTTCGGGGCCCCCTTCCCCCAGCCTTCCCTTCCTTAGGAGGGGGTACCGCCTTCTTTGCGGCACCTCCGCCCTTTGGTAGAGGAGAGTCAGGCCGCGCACCCTTCCCTCCCTTACCCTTCCCCTTGCGGGTGGACACGACTGTCCACCCGCCGCGCCCCTCCCCATCGGCCGCCGGTTGCCGTGGAGGGGGGCGAGAGAGGGTGGCCTCGCTGCCCGCAGCTGCCGCTGCTGGAGAAGGCAAAAGCTTCTCCAGCAGCCGCCCAATGCGGGCGATTTCGGACTTGAGGCCCCGGACTTGCACCTCCAGGGCCCCAAGTCTTCCATCCGGGCCATCCTCCCTCGCCTGCCTCTTGTAATCTTCGAGAGCCTCCTCTATACAGAGGAGGCTCTCTCTAAAATCCTAAAGCCTAAGGGCCTCTAGGGGTTTTCCGTACCCCTTGGCGGTCCTCAACGAGGGATCTACTCGGACGGTTCGGACGTAGTCTATCCCGTCTAGGGCCCTATCGACTAGGTCCCTTTCTCTCTCCGCCTCGGCAGCGTGCCTCCGCACGGGCGGAAGGCCCCACTGGTGGCGCCCTGATCGCCCCCCCCATAGCTCTTCCCTCCCGCGCGTTTCGGAGAGAAGTCTCCCCGACCGAGGACTCCTCGTCCTCGGCCGGGGGGAACCTCTCCCCTAGGAAGAGCTCTCCCATCTCTGCGTGGCCGACAGAGCGTCCCCTCCCCCACGCGTGCAGGGAGCTGCACTCCCCTCCCCTTGATGGGAACTAACGCCCCCGAGGGGAAGGAAGTGCATCTCCCTGTCCTGCCACATTTGCGAGGCGGATTCTTCCGCCGCGCGCTTCCTTTTTTTGGCACTTTTTGGGCCGGCAAAGGCCGAGGGTGGGTCCATACGACCCACACTCGGCCTCAATCGGTCCATAAGTGCCTCCCTTCGGGCGGTAGCATGTTCAGACGGCGCGCGCGCCGTCAAGCCCGTCGCTGGATGACGACAGGGGGTGCCGGGACGATACGCCCCCTCCCGCCGTGCCCCGGCTCCGAATACCGGGGCGCTTGTCTCCCTATGCGTCATTATACCATAAAAGCACCATAAAAGGGTTTTACGTGCCCCTGCAACACGGGTGCAATTTCGGGGTTTTGCTTCCCCTAGACCGGTTGCCTGCCAAGGCTAACGAGCCCGCTCTGCCCGCGCTGTAAGGTCCTTTGGGCCCCACGACCCTCCAGACCCTGGATAAAACCTGGAGGTAGCTGCCCATCCAGGAGTATTAAGGACGCTCTTAATCTGGCCCCTCTGTACAGACCTCTCCGGCATGGTAGAACCTGCCAGGGGTCGAAACCCCCGCCGGCGCAGCTCTGTACTTCATCGGGACACGCAAGCTCCCCCACCACGGCAAGGTGGCGTCCACGGGGGAGAGCTCCAATTACCTACTCCATCCATCGGTAGCACGACAAACGTGTCAGCGCTCCAAACTCAGAACAGTAAGTAAATTAATGTACATGGAACCCATTATATAATTAGAATATTGAAAATAAAATCTCTGAAGTTAAAAATCAAACATATAGATGCCAAAGCGTAGTGGAATAGAAGCGCGTAAACGAATGTTAAATAAAATCACGAGAACTAAGGAATGGATAAACGAACAGAACAAGAAATTTAGTTCTCAACGAGACAATATAGGAAATGCATCACCGCAAAGAAAGATAGGAGACGACGAAATTAGGGGAGCTTATAAACAGATATACGACCATTCCATTTCCGACATTACTACGTATCTTAACACTCACTACATTAACCTCCGAACTCCCTCTTCATCTTCTTCATCACGAGATATTAAACCTAAGCGAACAAAAGTATTCTCTGTAGCAAGCTTGTCCAACCAAGTTGACAGTGCGGCACAACCAGACCCCTCGTACAAAGTAGCTTGTACTTCGAGTTCGAGTTCTAAAAACATTACCGTTCAAAAACCGCGTTCATTTGGCGAACAATCAGACATAGAGGTAGAAACATTGACAGATCAGAAAATAGAAGCAGAAAAGGCGTATTTTATTGCTGATATATCTCCGTTTATTAGTGATTTATCTGATTAGTTACACACTTTCATTATATTTTGTTACTCCTGTCAATATCAAGTAATAGTAATACACTATACTCTATATTATAACCGTTATTGCGAACACAACCAACCACACACACACACACACACACACACGCTTATATATATATATGTAGCTTAAGTACTCACCTTATGTAATCTCTGCCCACATTATCAAAAATATATTATATACTAACAGCATTAGTAGCCATCTACTAGTTTTGAATAGATTAAGCCCTTTTCCCACCTTTTAATTGAAAAGGTAATAAATAACGTTCAGGTAGCAACGTCAACTTTAATGAAGTACGGATCCTCTCTCGGCATAGCTCTCAGCATCCCAGGTTATTGCCGGTGAATGCAGATAGTCCCAAAAGAAATAGAGGGCAGGCGCCATTGTAATCCTTAGGGAGAACGAGACGTTACACCGGTCAATAGCGTTCATCGCGCCTCGTATTTTTTTTCCTCTTACATTCTTAGCGCTAATAATGCGGAGAAAAAGGTGGTAACGAACGAAAACAGAGATCTATTCAAATTTCGCTTTATTGTTGGAGAGCATAAAAGACAATTTTTTTACCGCTAGCGATCGTCGCAAGTTAGAACTATGACGATGCTTGTTGCGGTTATACCACATTCACATAGTAACAGAAGCACCGACAAAACGGAGGCAAAATTTGCGCCAACCAGTACATCACGATTTCGGGCGAACCATCGATTCGCGGCACGATCGGTTCTCGCCATCCAAAGTTGCAGAAATGGCGCGTAGTTTAGCAGCTATTTCAGTTAAAGCACTCATTACATCGTCAATAGCCGAGGCATTTTCATCGATTCGTCGTCACGACGAAGGATTCGAACGCATCGTCATGTTAAAATCGAGCGAATTGTTCTCAAATTGACGAGTAGGCGGATGATTACCGTGTCTTTTTCCAGGCAAATGTAGCACGGGAACGATCATTTCCCGTATGACGGCTCGTTTCACATGCGCCGGTGTCAAATGCACATATGAAGAATCGACGATATAACGTCGCAAAGTACGCCAACGCCGTGCGCTCACAGCCAACGCGGGAATCACTCGCTCGGCGATACGATCGATCGTGCAATCGAAGCAAGGTTGATGATCGCCGACCGATTCTTCCTCCTCATCATCCGTCTCTGAACGATTGCCGTTGTCCAACACATTATTGTTGACAATAGTGCGCAATACGATCTCACGAAACCACAATGGACCTTTGGACGATGACGCGACGGTATTGTCGTCAAAATCGGAAATAACTTTTATCGTGATACAAAAGTGATCGCACAGCATCGGCATGATCCGTGCGAGCCAGTATATCACCTCGCACCATCGTTCACAATTCGACACGTTGACGGAACTCCAACAATTCAAATAGCAGCGTCGATCTTCAGCGAATATATCTATCAGAGTGTTAATTACTAAACGCGTCAATTCGAGACCGCGTCTTCTTGTCGTTGAATCGTCGTTACTACAATCGTCATCGTTGTTCCTCGCTGCCTCGTAGTCTTCGTAAAACACAACGGATGGACGCAATATCACGTCTCGGTAACAAAGCCACGAATATCGCCGTTTCTTTTCAATATCGTTGCAATACGATGTAGTCACGAGCAAACGATCGGCCAGCGTTTTACCTATCCGACGCGGACGGTGAAACGATAAAACCGCCGGAATGATTTCGCCGTGACGACTCGAAGTGACAACAGTATCGATGTGTCGTGCGACATCAGCCAACGTATTGCGCACAAAATAACGTCGTACGCAATACGGACAATTTGTCTCAGTGTCCATATCGTCACGGCGTGGTATTAACGATATGTCGTACGAATCGTATGTGCGTGTTCACTCACCGAATCAACCACTATTTACTCAAAATGTACATCGTCGAAGATAGATAGTAGGGTAGACAGCAACGAATCGCAAGCAATAATCGAGATTCGTCACCTCGCATTATTGTCAATGACCCCGACGACGACCGACTCGTCCGCGAGATCTCTCGTATTCTCTTCTTCGATCAATATCTGCCTCGTGGCGCCGTTGTCGCTATCGCTGTTCGTCGAGCCACCGTCACCATCCAATCGGATCACCGGTTACTACGGTGTTCTTGGTCGAATCGATGTAACGATGAGCGACGCAGATGTGCACCGTAGCGCACGATGACCTGTATATGCGAGATTCGTCGTTACCGCGCGATGTGGCGTATTACCCGAAAGGCACCGTCGACGCGCCCGTCTCGTCGACGGCGTTCGACGACGAGTCGGGAGATTGGAAACTAGATGAATGAAATAAAATGCAAACGAGGACAAAAAAACAATCTCTTTACTTTTCGTTCCTCGACAATCTCCTTCTCCCGCGCGACGACGATTCAGTCCTCTCCTCGGAATCGTCTCGTTTCGTCGCGGCATCGCTCAATCGGGCGTGTACGAAACTCTTGGTGCGCTCCAGATTTCGAATGAATCGTACGAACTCGACTCGTTGATCCATCGGCGCGATCTCGAACAGATCGCAATAGCGACGAACGTCCGGCAGCATCGGATGCAGCAGACGCAATTGTCGTCGATGTATCTCGATCTCACCGTTGCACCGACGACGCACCACCGGCAAGGACGTTGCGTGCGAATTGGAGTATCTCGTCCATTTGACGTACCAACGATCGTCGCGATGCGTCGTTTTCGACGAAATCCGATCCAACGGCGTGCCGTTCGCTCGCTCGTCGCGGTCCGCACCGAAGAGAGGTTCGTCGTACCACGTGGAGACGGTAAACACGTAGGATTCCGCCATCTCCCTCGGTGCGCCCTCGGTCGCTTCTCTCTCTCTCTCTCTCTCTCTCTCTCTCTCTCTCTCTCTCTCTCTCCCTTTCTCTCGATTCGAGCGTGACGTTGAATCGCGAGCTACGGTATATATACGCGACGACACTTTCGAACCAAGCGTTGTCGGAGCACGGTCGAATCTGTCCTCGCGCGACATGTCGACGCCGCGACCGACTGCGCGCTCCGTCGATGAGTACCTGTTCATCGATATCGACTGCATCGAGTGCAAACGCGCGTTCAAAGACAAAACGACCGCATCGGGCGATCGATCGCGCCGTCACGTAGCGGCTTCGTCTGAATCGGCATTACTGTGGCGAGACTGGTTGATCGATCTAACGCGTCGAAAGCTGCGCGTCTCGTCCATCGATCGAGCGTGGATCACCTCGCCGCCGATCGGCGATCGTCACGGTTGTCACATCTACGTGGCCGATCCTTCGAGAGAATTCCTGCGAGCGTGGGACGCATCGTTGGATGATCGCGACCGTCGTTTTCGACTGCTGTGTGCGGTGAGGACGCGCTGCTCATGTACGACCGTAACTCCACCGTTCGGCGACCGATGGTTCGCGAATTCAATCCGTTGTACTCGTGCACTCGCATCGTTCGATCTGTCGAGGAGACCGAAACGGACGACGAGCGCTGCTCAACCGCGATGGATCCCTCGAGCGTTCAACGCTTGCTGATGCGTCACTACGGCGATTAGTTGACGTACAAGCGAGAGTACGCTTCGATGCTCTTATTGCGCTACATAATTGCCTCTCTCGAGCGCCAGCTCCGCTACGATGGCGACGATAAACGGTGGCGATACGAGCGTCGTTCGATCGCACCCCGTCGCTGCGACGACGGCAACGCGCTCGTCTCGATCGCGCGACGCGTGCTCAGACGCGATCGACGCGTCACCGAGAACAACGCGCTCTTGCAATTCGTTCTGTGCAAACTAGCGCCGATCTTTAACGACGAGGCACCGACGATCAACGACTCGGCTCGACGACTCTGCGCGAGCGTACCGTGTCGCGTCGTTTCCGTGTCGAGAGGCGCGACTGTATCGCGACGATAAAAGGCGATTTTTTCCAACGATATTCCCCCTCCCCCTATTACCCACTCCCAGTGGTGATGTCCGTTGTCGTCATCGACGAGGACGCTGCGAACGTGTAAACGATGGAATACGAGGACGAGAACGCGGTGTCCGCGCACGCATCGACGAAGAGCGAAGACGTCAGTGAGGAGAACGATCGCGTGTCGATATCGCTCGTAAACGTGATTGCAATCTCTTCGATCGAAGCAATTTTCTGGATTCGCGCGTCGAAGCCACCGTGTCGAGGAGCGGTTTGCGCCTGTTTCTGCGCTGCTACGGATTTCTGATATACGACAAACCGGCTAAACTGGAATCGGCTAAACTGTTTCTCTCGAACGAGGACGCTCGAGTGCGAGACGTGGCCGCTGTGCTGAACGAACGTTCGACTCTGGCCGGTTTCAAGGTGTCCACGCGCGAGCATCTAGCCCGCGTCAAGGACATGCTGGCCGATCCGAGCGTGATCGGTGCCGTCGCTCCCTAGTGTGACGAATCGATTCGGCGTAATCAACTGTACATCCTCGACGTGGCGAAACAGTCTCTCGAGTACGTGTTCGCGTTCATTTGCGACTCCGACCAACTGCGTCGAAACGTCAATGTGAACGAGTACTGTCGTCGCGCGCTCTTCAAACCGAACGAGCGAACCGTCGAGGAGACTGTCGCCTCTTGGCACGATTCCGCCGGCTGCGACTTCGATCGTTGCGTATCCATCGTGCTGCGAGACGCTATAGTCACCACCGGGCTGCAGACATAATCGACGCTGTTGTTCGTGGTGCGATCGTCGCTTCTGCTGACGTATCTGGTCATGAACTTCATGGTGCGCGGCGACGCAAACGCCGTGCGAATTCACGTGCGAATGCCCGATGTGCCCGAGTCCGCGTTGCTGGACGAATTTTGGCGGAGATGTCACCGTTTGACGGCGGACAAATTAGTGGCCACTATTATGGTGACTGTAACGCGAATGTAAATAGCGCGTCGTGCGTGGCCTGGCCAACACGCATTCGAGACGAGAGCGCGATCTCGGTGTCGGACGTTCGAACGAGACTCGTCGGCAAGTTGCTGCGAACCAATGCAGCGTCGCGAGAACGAGTCTCGGCGAAATCTCTCGGTTGGCTGCGAGTGATGATCAGCGGTGGCGCGGTTCGTCGTCGGCGCGACGATGCGCGTTGTCGCGATAACGACGATTCAACACTCACGCCGATGCGAATCGCGCGTGATATCGATCGGTGTCGGGAATCGCGAACGAGCGTTCGATCGTTGTGTCGATGCCGTCGTTGCGCAGCAGAACGATTTGCCTGTTCGCGAAATCGTATGCACAATCTGATGCACCAGCGTTCGCTTCGACGATTCGTCGTCGTTGTCGTCGTCGTCGCTCCCGACGTCGAAAGCGACAACGGATCTCGCATAATCGTGCAACATTCGCAGCGACACGATTCTACGATCGAGTTCGCGAACGCGCGCGAATCTCGTCGCGACGTAGCACGTTGCGCAGCAGAGAATCGTCGTTATCGTCAGTAACCATAGCAACGAACGAGCGGTCGCGAGCGATAAAAACGCTGAAATCGGTGCTGTCATAGCGAAATCGAACGGATCGTCGTCTTAGTTCCCGTCTGAGAGGGGGTGAGGAGGATTCGCGTTGTCGATTGTGATCGTTCGTACAATCTGTGAGGATGAATAAAAAAAATCATCAATGTGGCACACCGTCGCAGTTCTTTATTGCTCCATCGGTGCGCGTGTCGACGAATGGAAATATGACGCATTGCGCAGTATCGCCAGGGTGTCTCGCGAGAAACTGCATCTCAGAGCCCTGAGGCGCATCGAAGTGGGCGAGAACACCGCGCGACACTCCTCGTCGACGATGTCGTTGCCAGCGAGCGCGTACACCGCGTCGGCCAAATCCTCGATGGCTCGGCGTTCGTGCGTCGAAAAGTGCAATTCGTTACACGTGTTGCAGTCGCACGCGTGTCTCACCGCGAGCAAATCGGTCTCTATGGTTCGGATCCTGGAGTGAACCGTATCTTCGGCTTTCGACGATTCCTTGAGTTCGCTTCGGTGACGGTAAGCACGATAGTTCCGTCGTCCGAGACATTGAGACGACGCGATGGAGGAACCTTGTCGTCGGTTTCGGCGTCGACGTCGCTCGAGCGGTCCTCTCGCGGCCTCACTCCTCGACTATCCCTCCTCGTCGCGGCAAGCGGCGCAGTCGGTGTTGTTCAGATCTGACGAGGAAACGAAAGAAAAAAAAAGGGGGGAGGGGGTGATGATGACACCGCGCTCGATTCATTCGTTCGATTCGGTACACGTGTGGACACTCACCTCCGGTTATCACCTTCAACACGTCGGTCAATTCTTGCCGGTGATCGTTTTCGATCGCGTCGCCATGACGGTCAATCTCCTTGTTATCGTCGTTTCCAGTGGACCGCGCGCGTTCGCGCGACGACGCGTCGTTGCGATGTCGCATCTTCGCCCCCGGAAAAGTCGCTACCGGTTGGGTGGTTCAATCGCGAGACGACTAGACTCTACTCGAACGAGTTCGCTCAGCGACTAGAGCTACGTGACTCGAGGACCGTCGACGAACCAGCGAATGGAGCGATAGCGCGGATGTACACGAAACAACGAACGATGATTCTCGGGACGACGGAACAACGATACTCTTTTATAGCGCCGCGACCGAGGTATCGTTTACCGAGTCGTCGCTCGAATCGTTACTATCGGGAGCGATCATGTCCTCGGCGTAAAAATGCTCCGTACCCTCGTCCACGCAATGAGGCAACAGCGCGTCGTACGCATCGGCGGTGCGTTTGATCAGAAGCATCGTACCTGGTGGACACGAGCAATCGCGATACGACGGTCGCGGAGCGTCGCGTTCACATCGAACGCGCCGTTCTCGCAAAACTTTTCGTCGTTAAAGCGACCGTACAGTTGCACGCATCGCCACAGCGCGACGCCCAGACTCGAGTAGCCGACTAACATCGCGTACTCTCCTCGCTTCGAGTCGCAGCGCGCGGCGTCCGATCGATCACCGCGAGGATCGTTCGCGACCAGTGGTGGCGGCGACGACGGCGTCGTCGCCACGGCGCGACACACGTGTCCGATCGATTCGCAGCGCGCCGTCAGGCCGTGATATGCGCGACACATCGCGGTGCAATCAGCGTCGTCGGTGCAGTATCGCGTTCGAACGGAACAGTCCACCGCGACGTTCGCTCGACGTCGCAGAGACGAGATCGCGGGACGTCGCGTCGTCTCGGTCAGTCGTTCGACCAGGCGAGCGGTGCGGCGCGCGTGATCCTCGTCGGCGCGATCATCACGGTGACGTCGAGTCGCAACGTCGCTGTAACGAAACGTCAGGCACCACAGAACCAGAAATGCCGCGAAGAGACCGATCACCGGGCACATCATCGACGCTTACTCTCGAACCGTCGGCGTCGTTTGTTCGCGATGCGCCAACCGAGGAGCGATCCACACGCGTCGCCATATTCTCGTCAGCGCTCCCTTGTCGTTGCGGCCAATTCGATCCGCGCTCGTCGATCCAACGTTGCGATTCGCGTCCAGTGTTCGTTCCAGTCGCTTCCTCCTCCTCCCCCTCCTCCTTCTCCTCTTCCTCGTCTATCGCGGTCAGCTCGTTGATGGTGTTGTCCAGAGCGGGTTGACGCTCCGCGATCGCGTTCGCGTCGGCGCTCGTCGTCGAGGATTCTACCGCGTCGCGAAGCGTCCGGTAGAATCCTCGAGCGTCGGGTAGAGAGCGCGCACGACCCACTCCAACGCAACGGTCAACACGCGTTGCAGCAGCGCGTGGTTGTTCACCGTTGGGTCGACGCGCGCGAAGAAGCAATTGACTTGACGTTCCGCGGCGCCGTTCTCGGCATTGAACGGTGTCGTCGTCGTCGTGTTCAGGTCGACAGTAGCGTCGTAGTAATGTCGCAGCGACCGAATCGCGGTCGAATCGATGTAACGCTGGTCGTTGTCTCCGTCGCATCTTCGCCCCTCGAACGGTTCCGATCGCGCGCGCGACGCTCGACGATCGCACTCGATCAGTACGACGGATCGCACGCGATCACCATCGGTTCTGGCTACGGCGCTGAGCGTTCGCAGCGAATAGCGCAGCGACTCCTCGCTCGTCGGATCGTACGCCACGATGATCACATCGGCGCTGTTCGCGTAAGCTATCGCCAAATGATCGAGCGCGCGATTCGAACACAGACCCACCGACGTGTCGTACAACTCGTAACCCACCAGCGCGCGCACGCACGATGCGCACGCGTCGCGTCTCCGCGATCGTCGCCAGCGGAGCACCGCGTCCGCGTAGCGCGCGTCTCGCGCCAATTCGTTCTGCAACAACGACGAATCGTCCGTCGCGTCGGTGTCTAGGAACGCGAATCCCTCGATGCCCGGCGTCGACGATTCGTTGTTGTTGCGGAACGAGCCCTCGCTTCGGGCTCCGGTCCGCTGACATTAGTGCGCCACGAGCACTTCCTGACACGACAGATGTCTCGATTCCACGACGATGGGTCGCGCGGCGCGATGTCGCGACGTTTTCGCGACGACGTCTCCGTCGTCCAACAGCAACAGATCTCGCAACACCGAAGTCTTGCCATTGTCCGGTGTTCCCAGAGCGCAAACGACGCGATCGCGCGGGATTTCGCCACGCGCGACGCATGGTCACGATCGCTCCGTTCCACCAACGCATGATGCGGCTTCGCGTGCGGTGCGACGTCATTGTCTTAAGTCGCGAGAGCACAGCGCGTGTTTCTCGTCGATGTCGCGCGGCGCTCGATCGACGACGCGGACAAGAGGTGCGAACCGATCCTTCGTCGTCGTCCGCGGTTCCTCGCCGGACAACTTCGCCGTGGACACGTGGAACATGCGATACAGCGTGAAGAGCATTTCGCTCAGTCGCTCCAACGTCACGATGCCTATCTGTGTCTGCCACAGGTCGAAGAGATACGCGAAGAGTTCGCGAACTTGAGTTGCCGTTAGTTTGGCGCGAAACAGATGACTCGTCGCCTGCACCAGTAACACCGATTTGGCCTCGTGGCACGCGTCGGCTTCGGTGCTGGCCGTCGACGGTGGTGTGTAACGCGCCAGTGACAGCACCGCGAACATGAGAGCCCGTCCTACGTCGGCGCTCAGAAGCTCCACCTCGTCCTCCTGAGCCTCGACGGATCGAACAACGGAGACCAGATCGTCTCCGCGATCTCGATAACCCGAATTCGCATCCACCACGAACCGTTCTATCGACGCGTCGCGGTCACCGGACAACGCGCGCTCGCGCATTTTCTCCACCATCGACGACACGCACAGTCGCGATTCGTTCTCGTATTCGGCCCATTGTCGATTCGCGAGCTCGCTACCGCCTCGAAGCTGCACCGTCGTCGAGACGAGGTCTTCGATCTCGCGATCGTCCGTTTCGTCGATCGACGAGGAGTCAGGTTTTCGAGGTTGCGTGAGCGAATCGACGCTCGCATTCAGTCTTTCGAACATGTCCATGAGTGCTTCGAAGCGCACGTAGAGTCGCTTGCCGTGGCGCTCATCGGCGCAGGTTCTGACGGATCTGGTGGACGTTCTGGATCGTCGCGACGCGACGAACCTCGGCGCCACCGAGCGATATTTCGAACGGCTCCTCGCAAACGTGCCGCTCGCATTGAGCGGTCGTCGATTGCGCGTCTCCGTCGAACCGTCCAACATCGTCGCGTTGCGTTTCGCCGGTGACGACGAGAACGAAGCGATTCGGTTGCGAGTGCCCGAACACCTCGAGTGCGCACCGACGTCGCGCGACGACGGGTTCGTGCGTCTCGAATTTCGCGCGGCGTCCACCGCCGGACCGTGCGGTGACACTGACCGCGTTCGCTACGGCGATTACCTGTCGCTGTACGTCAATAATGACTCCGTGCCGGCGAAACACTTGACCGAATACCGCCGCGTGGTGCCGTATCTGTGTTGGTTGTGCGCCAGCGTGGACGACGCGACACCGACGATCGTATCGGTGCGCTCGCGCGATGGCGCGAACGAGACGAGTCGTTGATTCGTCGACGCGTTAGGTTAGCGTTTGCGTTTCGTCGTTGTCGTTTCCGCGGTTCTCGCCGCTGCCTCGTAAGGACGACCGGCGCGTTCTCCTCGGCCGATGCGGAATCGCCATCGCGCGAAAACTAATCGCGCGACGGCGAAGTCGCGGCGGTTGCGCGAATCGCGTCCTGCTATCTTTCCACCCCGTCGGCCAGGTGTTCCGCGCCTCGCAGTACCGCTTCGGCGTGAGACCGTCCGAACTCTCGTATGCTCGCGGGATCGATCGTCATGAGCAGCGACAGCGTCAACGCGCGCAGACTCTTGGCGCAACATCGCTTCAGCAGTCGTCGCACCGACTCGACGGTTCGCGCCATTCTGCGATCGTCGAGCCCGGTAATGCGTCGAGTCAGCTGCAACGTTCCGACCAGATGCGAGCACACGCGCAGACGATCGTTCGTAGCGATCGATTGATACGTGCTGTACGCCACAGTCAGCGATTGTCCGACCAGCACATCGTACATCCGTCGGTCCAGATGGTGTCGCTGAGAATACTGTATCATACCGAACATCGTGGACACGACGATCGGTCGTTCGTACGGTTCGATCACCTCGCGCCATCGATCTCTGTCGAACAGCAGCTCGTACAATTGCGTGATCTCGGGACTGCGCTCGACCTGCGACACCATATTCTGCAGCTCGTCGAAGATGATCGGCGACAAGTTCCACATGTCTACCATAAGTTCGCGCACGCACTCCACCATAGAGCGCAACCATACGACCTCCGCTATGAGTTCACTGTCGCGCGGAGACGACGACGATGTGGTAGTGGCGACCGCGTCGATCGCCGACGATCTCGTCGCGCGACCGATCGATGACGGTAACGCAGGCTCGTCCCCGCTCGAGTCCGCGTCGTCCCGATCGTCGAGCTCGCGATCGGTTCTGATTCCACCGCCGAGCAGAGACGCCAATACATCCATGGTTGAGACTACGAAGAACGCGATCGAGGCAGAAACAACGGATGATCGCGAGGGCACGAAACGTCGCTCCGTGAGAACCGGACCGAACGGCGCGGTACGAAAACGACGACGTCGTCGTTACACGCTGTTCGACAGATCGATTCGATGTGTCAAATGTTGCCTGCCGATTAAAACTCGCCTGTCGTGCACTTACTACAGATCGTCCAGAACGCGAATCGTGATCGGTCGAAGGATGCCCTGGCTGTCGATCAGGATGACGCCATCGCCGTCGTCCGCCGGTCAAACGGCTACGGACTTTAACGAGAACAACGCGGATTCTTGGGTCGCGATGAACGTCGCGACGAACGACAACGAATCGACGACGGCCGTGCTCGAGATCGACAGCGATTCTCGGGCCGCGACGGTCACCGTCGATCCGCCGACCGACGACCGTGCTAGCGACGGCGAGGATGACGATGAAACGCGCGACGACTCGATGGTTCAACTGTCCTTCAGCGTCGGACTGTGATCGCGACGCGTCGTTTCAATCGCGTCGAATGCTCTGCATGGATCGTCGCATCAGCGAAGCGTTGATTCGACAGCACGCGCGAACGCGAACGACCGTTCCGGCGAGCGCGGCAGAGCCACGGCCATCCGCGTCGTGGACCGTCACGCGCGTCAACATGAACCTCTATCGTTTCGCGCGACGAGACGGCGAAATGACGAGCTCGGAATTCGACACCGCGACGACCGATCATCGTCGGATCGGAGACGATCGATATTCCGACACGGCGACCATGCAACGATTGATCTCCGTGATAATGCAAGACGTGCAACAGCGAAATCTCAAGGCTAAACACGTCAGCGGAAAGACCAAACGGCGAACGCGCGACGACCTAGAATCGACAACCGAAGCGTCATCTTCATGCGCGACGACGATGTTATACGTGCCGTTGAACCGCAGTTGCAATCAGCGCAAAACGGTCCAAGTATGTTGCGTATTGCGCACCGAGGACGATTGGTCGACGTTTCGACGATTGTTCGCCGGTGCTGCCAAGCTTCATTCGTGGTCGACGATATCGAGCGCCGACGGTGGTATTCGAAAATGCGCTCGGGATGAGCGTCTCGACGAATACTCGACCGAGAGTCGCATTCTAGCGATCGGCAGCATCGAGAGGAGAACTTTGCTCGCCGGTGATATCTTGTCCGAGTTCGCCCTATTGCCGAAACTCGTGTTCATCAGTGGCAAGAGCTACGTGTACGTAGGAGCGAACAGCACCGGTCTGCCGCACGTGTCTCGACTCGAACGCAACGGCGCTCGATTGTTTCGACGACGACTCGCGTACACGGCGAACTTTGTTCTGTATCACGCGTACCACGAGAGCGACGAGTCCTTCGACATGAGACAATTCAGTGCACGCTATCGTCACACGCCGGCTCTGCTGTTTATTCTGGCGCTTGTAAACGCGGAACTGTTCGCCGTTAGCGACGGGCGCTAACTCAATTTGGCGTTGAACATGCAGAGTCTCGGCAAAGCGTACGACGACGTAGGATTGCATATTTTTTCCGAAAACAGTATTCAGCACGTAAAACGAGTCAAATGCGAGTCGAACGAAGGCGATCTCGCCGGCGCTGTTAAGTTTTCCACCAACGGACATTTGGTCAATCGATGCCTCGGCAGAATGTCCGAACTGGGTATCAACGCGGTCGCGCTGACGCGGCGAGACGTGCAACGCGCTATTCCGTCGAAAAAATCGCAGCGACGTAATTATAGGTAAGCGGTACCGCTCGGTCGGCATCTTCGGCGAAACGTACAGAGAGCACACGAAGAGCGAAAATGAACAGAGCGCGCGATTCGCTCGGTCGTTTCGTAAAACGACGAAAAGTCGAGAAGTTACCATCGTTCGATTCCGACTCGGATTCGACCGGAACGGTTCTCGCTGGAACGCGACGATGAAGAGTAGCGAAGTTACCGTCGTCCGATTCAGACTCGGATTCGACCGGATCGGTTCCCGCTGGAACGCGACGACGAAGAGTCGCGAAGTTACCGTCATCCGATTCAGATTCGGATTCGACCGGATCGGTTCCCGCTGGAACGCGACGACGAAGCGTCGCGAAGTTGCCGTCGTCCGATTCGGAGCGTGCCGAACGTTTAGCGACCACACGTAAACGAGGCGTAGACTCGCGTAGACCGGAGAATCCGAGCGATTGCTCGTTCGAGTCGATTGTTCGGAGTTCTCGCACGTCCGCGCGCTCTCGCACGCGGGTTCGCAAGATCGAGGCTTCGAATTCAAACTTTGAATGATCGACGCGACCCGTCGGACGTCGCGTGTTCACCGAAGCCTATTCGGACGTGACGAACCTTTGCGACAAGAAGAATCTGATCGTCGTTGGACAATTGGTACCGACACCTGACATGCCGACCAGTGTGATGAGTTCGACATCGACCGGAGGACGCGAGTGCAACGGCGTATTGGAATACGCGATCGATAGACGTTCCGAAGCGCGTTGGTTCAAACGCTCGGATCGACGACGACATGATTGAAGTTCTCATGGACGCGTTCGTACGAAATAAAGAAACATGATCTGAAACGAATCGTTGAATTCCTTTCTCGTTTCCTGAAACGCATTCGTATCCGCGCGAGGACGTTCGTTCGACGCGTGTCGCCGCCGCGTGTAACGTAAAGTTACACGGCGACGAAAACGACAGCTCTTCGGCGTCGGACGAGCGTCTGTTGCGCACTGGGGAGCGCTGCGATGGACACCGGTATTTGTACATTTTCCCCCGCTACAGGTACAAAATGGGCGTTAATTTCACCCACCACCGTTCGAAGACACCGATGTCACGATTGGCTGTAGAAGCAACCATTTGCGCAAAAGTGGGAGCGGTGTTAGATCGCTCATTGGTCGAAGTTATTCCCTTTTTCCCCACCATATAAATGTTCAATGTGAACGGAGAAACGTGTATAAATAATAGTATTGAATGCTGCGCGCCTCAGTGCGTCAACCGACGCTCCTCAACGCGGAATGGGTGTCGGTTGTTGTCGCGATATGTAACTTTAGTTACACATCGCGACATACGCGCGATGAAATTATTTTTTTCAGAACAACATTCGAATGTGCTGTCGAACATCGAGTCGCGATTGTGTGCCGATCAAAGCAATGTTCGTATATGGTGCGATGAAGGGAGAGAGAGAGAGAGAGAGAGAGAGAGAGAGAGAGATTCGTTGTTTCTCCTCTAAAGTCAACGATACGATACGTCGCAACGTGCTGTATCGTTCATTGTGGAGCGTAACGGACGCTTCGAACAAGATCGCTACAGGTAGTTTTTGCTGCATGACGTTTACGCGCGGTCGCAGCGTACGCGATCCAGCGTGCGAATGCGTGCGTCTCGTGGCGCGTGAATCCTTCGTTACGATAGGTCGCGTTGAGAACGAGATTGATCCGATCATCGCGTACAGACTGTGCAACGCGTTGCTTCGTCGAGGGACGCAAGATACCTTTTCAGGCCTAAGCCATTCGCCGTCCCCCTTCCATTTGTCATTTGTCCTCGGAATCAATCCGAATGTTGGACGCATGTTGCGGTCGTGGATATCCAGCGTCGAAACGGACAATGCGCGCGATCGATAAGTCGTCGTCGTGTAGCTTGTTCAGCCAATTCGGTTCCGTTTCGTGTTTGTATTGTATTCCGCGCTCATTACTCGCGCTCGGTCAATGAAGAAACGCCTTTCGCGATCGTGTCGACTCATGAGCGCAATGCCACGAACACCGACCGAGTGGCGCGATCGTGCGAACAAGACGATTGCGCCGTTGATTCAATGGCGCGCGTTATCGCTCCTACGACGATGATCGGTTTCGAGCGCAATTTATCGCGAACACTCCGGCGAATATATATATATATATATATTCGCCGGAGCGTGCATGGAGACGCGTCTTCCGCGACAGTTAGAACGACGAAGAGACTGTGACTCGACTCGAGGGAGGTTTCGGCCGATCGCGTCATCGCCGCACACCTCGCTTCACGTGCGTTCGTTCGAGCAAGCTGGAACGGTGAGGAACGGTGACCGAGAGTTCGTGAGAAAGAAGGAGACACGTTTCATGAGGACCGTGATTTTCTTTATTATCGCTCATTCGCGTGTTGTTACATAGTGGCTTGTCGTGTCACGAGTTGCAACGTGTGCGTTGCGAACAAATGTTTGAGCGCTCTCAGGTGCGCATCGCGATCGAGGCGATTCGTCGGAAACGCGGACATACCGTACATTTGATAGCATAGTAGTTCGTCGTGCGCTGGATTCGTCGGGTAAATGGCCAAAAGATTGATAAAATTAGTATTGGCGAGAGCGCGTTTTTCATCGATCGTTAGAACGCCGCTGTTTCCGCGCACGATATCGCGCAGGCCGCACGATACTCGAGTCGATGTAGCTCCTCGTGCGGACTCGTCACTGCCGGTGACCGCGTTGTTCTGAAGAGCTTGTAGAACGATCGCTTCAGCGTACGATGGAATTCGTTGATTGTCCGAGCTCGCGGGGTCAACCTCGTTGATTCTCAGGTTGAAGAAATAATGACGATTATTGTTGCGACGACAAACGGTCGACGACAATTGCGACACCAGGCACGAATCGTCCTCGCATGCGTAGCAGCGATGAGAATCCTCGTAATCGCGAGTCAACAAATGGCGACGTTTCGATCCATTCGTCGCGAATATGTCACAGATAAGAAAGTTCTCGTCGGATCGGTCGCGTATCGGCGATTGTCGTTGCGCTGTTAGGCCTAGATACGCCGCGATGTCCGACAGGTCGTCCGGATCGGTCGATGCGAAGCCGTCCTCCACGGTCGACGGGCGGAAGAGGTTCAATCGACGAGCGTATTCGCGAGAGTACTCACGCACGTTGCGAACATTGCGCGTGTGCAGTCTCTCGCCGATCAGACCAGCGTGAAAGTGATGCTCCGCCAGCGCCGTGTGGTGCGCCGCGAACACCGGCCACGTTGTCTTCGACAAATGCCACGGGTCCTTGTAGCGAAGTCCGCGCGAGAGCACCGCGTAATGCATAACGTTCAACGACGTGGTGCATATCATTGTTTGATACGCGAGACCGTATCTATGATGATTGGCCAGTACCTTGCGTATCTGTACATCGTTCAACGTTTGCACGGTGTTCAGAGGAGCGAACAGACTCGACGGAGTCGCCATTACAACGTGTCCTTTCCACATAGCCATTTCGTACGACGATCGAATCGTGTCGCACAATTTGACGAATTGATCGCCGTTACCTCCGACTCGTTGCACGTGATGTACCAACATGTTCCATATCACGGTTACGAAAGAGCTCACTATACTGTTCATCTCGCGCCACATCATGGAGTAGACACGATCGTTCTGTTCCTCCAGATCGTCCGTGGCGACAACGTCGTCGTGAACTTCCTCATTGTGCGAATCTCGCTCGAGATTGTTGAGAGTGCCGTTCGGTGCGCGATTCGCGTCTCGCAATCGTTTGAGCGAGAACAGCTTCAGCGCTTCGGCGCCATCGAAATCGACGTAATTGTATTCGCGCGCTATGACTATCGTGCGTTGCGGCACGTCGACGAAAAACGAAATGTCGCACAATCGCTGAAAGACGATTCGCCAGAATGAACGCCACGGTATCTCGCACCAGACGCGTTTCACGTAATCCGCGTCGGTGAGCGACGATAGCGTCGGTGACGTTTCCAGTCTTAAGTGTTCAGCGTCTTCGAGATCGGCGATCGCGTTTCGCAACGACAACGAGTCCGTTCGACTCGTCGCGAGGACTCTCGTTCCGTGCGAGAGCGATTCGTCTCTGTAACAACGTTCAACAACGACGCTTGGAACCATTTGTCATAATCGTTCAGATGCTGCATCACGACGTCCAATTGCCTCGAAGTCTCAGGTTCGTCCGCGAGACCGCGACGCTCGCGATTGGATCGTTTGGACTCATCGATCGAGTCGTCCGAGGATGTGCGACGCTCGTTGTCGGTCATGGTCGACGCGTCGCGTTTGCGCGATGTTTCAACTTTGACGATGGTCGGTTCGTTTCGGTTCTGATCGCTGTCGTCGGCTTGCTCGTAACGCTTCGAACTCGGTTAAAAGAGATGTCCGATGGGCGCATGGCTTCGTCTACGAAACGTCTGTTTGCAGCTCGGATGATACGACTTGTCGAAAAAAATCAACGTCGCGATATATATATATATATACCCGAACTCCGACGAGCTGAAACGATAACGATGATATCCCTTCTCTTCGCTGTCGCTTCGGCGCGTATAGAGTTCAAAGTTCACGGTCTCCACGATACAACGAGCGAGATCAGGTTTCGAGGTCGATTACGCTCGCCTTCTGGACGAAAACGACATCAGCCATAGCACGTTATCGCGCAATACCTCGTTCAAATTACATCGAATCATCGCGGCGTCCGACGAGCGACTGTGGGACATTGTATCGGGAATCGTTGTCACCGACGCGGTCATAACGACCGTCGACGTTGCGACGTTCGAGTTCGCGTCTCTGAGAGCCGCCGTTATCTCGATCACATTGGATCGACGATCGTCACTGTCCTCTCGGTGCAACAATTCGCAATTGCCGATATCGCGGTACTCTATCGATCGAGGAGTCACCCGAGTCTCGTTCGATCGACGAGATATCTTTGTCGCCGCGGACATAAGTTCCTCGTTCAACAGCAAAATGTGCAATTGGTTCGCGCCGAACACTAGGACGGTTGTACCGTTTTGCGTCTCTCCGACCGACGCTCCTCTCGTCAAATCGCGATCGCGCGAGTCAACGCGTACATTCGCGCTATACACACCGCAGCTGCTGAGTTTGCGATTTCTCGCGTTCCAGATGTGTTCTCGAGCGTAATCTCTCGTGGCCTGCGTCCCGTACCGTTGTACCATCGCGTTCAGACCCACCGTGAGCGCGAACGTCCAGGTATGCCACGGACACTTTGTCACGGCGCAACATTGATTCAGCACGCAATGAATAGCTCTCGCCGAATGAACGTCCTCCGTGGACGCGTTCGGTAACGTCGCGTGAAATTGCACGAATCGCGGCACCTCGAACAATCGCATGCTCCTGTCGGGTGTGCCGTGTTGACCGAACGAATCCAACGTGCGCCCTACCCACCAGGTGTTTAAAACGCCCACGCGACTAATCTCGTACGACGTAGCGAGCGAGTGCCAGTCGCAACGGGCGTAGTTCACTCTCGCGCGATCGGACGACTCAACGCTGCGATCCTCCTCGTTCAATCGAAACGCATCGATTTCATCCAGCGACGACGACGACGGTTCTCAATGTCCGTCGTAGATCCAGCATACGTGATGTTCGAACGAATCTGGCAGCGATCGATCGTCATCGCGCGCGACGGTGTGATCGTCGTGCACGTAGCAAAAGTCGCTCGCGTGCGTCGCGATGCGAGCGGATCGCGTTTGTTCGGCCAGTGGCATGAAATCGACGACGCGACGCAGCGATGATATTCCAGTCTCCGTGTGCAGTCTCACGTACTGACGGGAGTCACGGCGTTTCAACGATACCATGGTGGACGCGATCAATCGTCGGGACGGCGGAGACGGCAGTCGTTCCAATGCCGCGAACTCGACGGCGATGGCGCAGCAGTTCAGACTATGTCGCTGGAGCGAGCGGCGCGCGAGATCGCGCAGTAAGAACCCCGTGTCGGTCGAGTCGACATAGAGCACCACGCGTCGCTGGCGATTCGGATCGATCGAATCGTCGTCGTCGTGATAGAGAGCGCGATGTCCAATCGTTCCGTCGCTGATGCGCAGAAGAGCCGACAGCGCGTCGGTCAGAGCGACGCGATCCTTGCGAAAAACGCCTCGCACGAGCAGCAGTATCGCGCGGCCGCGCCATTGCGGATCATTCGTAGTCGCGGCGTTTCGTTCGTCCAAAGGCGAGCGTATCCACGAGATCGTGTTCATAGCTCGCGACATCTGAAACGCGACTTGGCCACCGCGCGACGCCGGTTGGAAAATGCTCGCAACAACGTCGACGTAGGTGACAGTGGCGGCGATGACGTGGATCCGCGTACGGATACACGTGGACTGTATGAATACATTCCGTATGGAAGTCTCTCAGTTTCTCTCGACGACTTGCCGGGGTACGAGGAACAACATCGTCTCATCGTGAATGCGTACTTTGATTTTGATAGTAGCGCGTCCAACGCGAAACGCAACGCTCGCGACACCAACAATTCAATAGACGGGCGCAAACCTCGTACGAAGGCTGGCGCCAACGTGATTTTGTACGGCCCTCCGGGGACGGGCAAGACCGCGGCTGCACGCGCGGTCGCACAAACATTGCGACTCAACTTGGCGTTCGTGAACGCTGAGAATCTTCTCTCCTCATATCGCTCCGAAACGGAAAAGAACTTGCGCATCCTGTACGAACGTATGCGCGCTTTGGTTCACGTAACCGGCCGCAATGTTGTTTTGCTCATGGACGAAGTGGATGGCTTGGTGAAGAATCGCAGCGGTAGCAGCGGTGCACCGCCTATCAGCAGCGGCGATTACAGCTTGCTCACGCGGTTTCTCACGATACTAGAGCCCAACGACGGTACGGATAACTACGGCGTGTTCAGCGTGTTTACAACGAATCGATTGGACAATTTGGACGACGCATTTCGACGGCGATGCACCGCCGTCTTTTTCGGATATGTCACGAGTCGTACGTCTTTGGCCACTTTGGCCGGTCGCTTTCTAGCGGATTCGATGGACAACGTCGATGACATTTCGCACAGCACCGCGGCCATGGACACGTTCAAATACTGGGTACCTGGCGACTTCGCTCGCTTCAAACGCGAATTTGTAAAACCCGAGCGCATGAGAATTTACTTGCAACGCATCGGTGTATCAGAGCGCGAATTTTATCTCCGAATTTCTAGCAACGACGGTGGACAGGATGGTGGTGGTGGCGGCGATATCGATCAAACGCGTAGTGGAACGAACAGAGAAATTGTTCTAGACATGCCATCTCTCAGCGTTGCGGATGTCGTTAATTTAGCTTCACGGTACAAACCGATCACGTCGCCACACAAATACAACGAATATTTGGGCGACGACGACAGTACGCGGCGTTAGGACGAGACATATGGGATACATTGTACGCAGAAAGTAAACTCAACTAATTTGGACTGCTGTATTTATCTTTATTCATTTATTTTCAATGTATATGTAAAGTCGTGTAACAAGTAACGAGCTCTGCAACGTCGCACACTTCCAGGTCAAAAAAGTTATTCCGACGAATAACTTCGAGATACTCAAAATGTGGCCGTTGTTGTAATCGTAATATCGAGAGCAGGTATTCGACTGGTATCATGACCGACCGTGTCCTGGCGACAGTGGAGGCTTCGTTATCGTAGTCGTAAAAGTTATCGGTTCGATAGGTCGCTCCGTCGTCACAGGGCACTTTGCCGACCGAGTGGGAAAATCTCCCTACTTCGAAGTAAGTCGCTCCATGACCAACTGGGGGAGATCTCCTACCTTTCTCTTAGCAACTTGAGAAAATGCGCGGTAGAAAGCGTTGAGTTAGCTATGGCTCACGCGGTTAGCAAAGTGTTAAGATATTTAAGGAAAATTTCTTCAACATTTAACTTACGATTCTCGCTAGCAATTTGTCGCAAGAAAAAGTGATATTAGACTTTTTTTACTCTATTTAGTCTTCAGAATATATTGCTACAATAGCGTCCAAATTTTTATTAACTTATCAACTTTTAGAAATTCCGAAATTATTAAATTAACAAAAGTCAAAGCGCTATTGTAACAATATATTTTTTACGTCAAATGGAGTAAAAAAGTCTAGTACTACTTTTTCTTTCGACAAATGATTAGCGAGATATCGTAAATTAAATGTTGAAAAAATTTTCCTTAAATATCTCAAAAAATATTAGGCAAATAAAAAAATATTTCAGACAAAAGTTGTTCAAATTAATTGGTAGAAAAAGACAGTATAATAAAAAATTGGGATTTCTGTTTAAGAAAATTAATGATCAGTGAATACTTAAAAAATATTTAAAAAATGGCACCATTTGTAAACAAAACGCTATCGCTATCTTATGTCCCCCTTTAAGCCATATAACATTTGTTTGAAACATTTTTCCATATTTGAAGCCGTCTCTGAAATCCAGGGGCGAAGTCAGACTTTAGAGATACTCTACTATAGGAGTTTAGGATGAAACAACCTGAACATATACGTCTATTTGCGTTCCGCAATTATTTGGATATTTCCTCGCGATCATCGCTAATATTTTACCGATATTTTGATTGTGTCTGTTGCTTCTTGTTGACATTCGACCCGTTTTTATACGAAAAACGAATACTTTTTTGTCGAAAGCGTAATCAGAGCGCTCGACTCTGATGCCGGTTCGCGCGTGCAATTTCTCGACGTCTCACAGCCGACGATGGGCAAAACTTCAGGTCCACCATGTACGAGTATGTACATACATTATACATTTATTTTACAAATATATTATCAAATATATAATTCATTATGGTGTCGAATTGCTGCATTTGCAAATCAACTGAAGGAGTAGTCGCAAATATATCTTTTCATAGGTATGTAATGTAAATAATATAAATATTATAAATTATTATTATGTAATGTGTAATACATACACATTATATATTATGTGTACACATATTACACATATTATGTGTAATACATACACATATGTAAATAATATAAATATTAGTATGCATACTCTGAATTGAGGTTATGAAATATAAAATTAAACTCATTTTAATACTTAATTTGGATAATAATCGTCATTAAAGAAAATAGAATATTTTTGTACTATTAAAACATTTATACGTTTGTACTTATGTTATGTCCCGCGGACTCCACGATTCCTCTCTTGCAAGAAACATTAGTGAGGCTCGTCCTCGACAACGGATTAAAATATGCCTCCCGCGATCTTTCGGTCTCGCGACACAATCGCCGTTGCGTCTATCGCCGTTTCACGGAGAGCCGGATGACTCGCTCGTTCGGGGACGTAACACTTATAACAATATATAATACATACACATATGTAACAGTAATTTTGTAAATGTTTTCGTTTGTTTTTCAGCATCCCAAAAAAGGAAACACAAAGGCAAAAATGGTGTAGTGCTATAGGTCGAGAAGTAACTAAGAGAAGTTTCGTTTGTAGTAAGCATTTTAAAGAAAGTGATTTTAATTATAAAGTAATTGGTGACACTGTACGGAGGTTCCTAATACCTAATACTATCCCGTCATTATTACTTACTCAATATTGTGAGAGGTAAGTATTTTATACATTTGTAAACTTAAAGAAGAATAATTTTTATTAATCTATGAGTTCTGTTTTTATTATAATATTTTTTACTCCTGCAGAGAGAGTGCTAATATTGAAAATGAAAGTTATGAAATATTAGAAACCAATGTCAATATTTGTAGAAACCAATGTCAATATTTGTAGTGAAGCTAATGAAGAGAAAGAAAATGAAACAAATGACAGGTACACAAAAATATTTATTATATACATGAATTATTTTAAATGCAATAATCTTCATTAATAAAATGAAATATTTTTATATGAAATATAGTGACAAAATTAAAGAAACACCTGTTGAAGAAAACGAATTACTGAGGAATGACAGAAAACAATCTGGCACATTAAAAAGGTAAATTTAAAGAAAATTTTTTTTATTATAAATTATTACATAATGTGTAACAATCTATAAATATTTAATATTTTAACATTAAATCATATTTTTCTTTGTAGAACAGGTGTAGAGCCATTCACACGCTCAAAAAGATTTTGTAATCCACGTTTCATTGGAGATCTTCGCCGTGAAGATTTTACTTCTGATGCTAGTTATAATATAGTCAAAAAATATTATGAAAATATTACTCTAAGACAAAGTGTAATATAATGCATCAAAAAATAAATCGATTAACAAAAAAAGTTAACAACTTTCAAGAATTACTAACTCACCTAAAGGATATTGGATTATCTAAAGAAGCCTTAAATGCTTTGCAGGTAAGCTCGAATTGACCAATGTCTTCATCGAAGTATCATATCTATAATTATTCATGTTTTCTATTATTGTAAAATTTGTATCTACTTCATTATAATACTAATTTAAATTAAGAATTAAAATAACGTAATCATAGACGTAATCATAGTGAGTGTTTATTACACAATCAAAGTTTTTTCACAAATAAATAAATACAAAAATACTTAAAAGTTAATTTTTTGCAAAAAAATAGCTTCAATTAAAACGAAATGCAAGCTATACGACATTATTGTACGAAAAAAAATTGTTATAATTTTTGATTGGCAGTTCATCTATATATAGATATTTTCTAAATATTTAATTCTTCAAATAATGTGCATAACTATGAATATATATATATATATAATGGAATTTATTATTATTATTAAAAAGTTGAACGAAGAAGAACAATATTATCAATATGTCTTATTATTATTGTACATCAAAATAAGCATCGATCAATTGTATTTATAAAAGAAATTAAAACTAAATACTGAACTTGTTAATCTTAAAGTTTAACAACAACTTAAGTACCAATAACTTTTTGGCTTATAAATATCTACTTTATTCAGATTTAGCCTCACGTTCAGAATTTATAGTTTTGGTTTCTCATATGTATATATTTATACACTATATTAATTTATGAATTCGTAAAAAAATTTTACAATATTATTAAATGCTATAATATTACGTACATATCTATTAGTGTATAATTAAAGCATTCAATTTAATATTACATATATATGTATTGAAAAAAAAGAAATAAATATTTGTTGTGTACAGACGAATATTTTATATTATACATACATTCATTTATACATTTGTTAGCAATTCTCTTCTTTTTACAGTTATTTTACATATATATATTTTTTCTTTTAGATTTATTCATCATCTGCTTTACAGGAAATTTTCATAAATACCTTAACAAAGAAATCTACGTTATATTCACCTTTATTAAAAGACTTCGCATGTACCTTATTATTTTACTCCTCATCAGCTTATAAATATGTTAGAGAACAGTTTCTCAATTGCTTACCTCATCCACAAACGGTTAGACGATGGTTTTCAAAAATTGATTTGAGTCCAGGAATAAATAAAACAGTTTTGAATAATATAAGAAATATGATTGAAGAGGAGCGCGGTAAAGGTAAAGAGTTACAATTTGGTATTCAGTTAGATAAAATGTCTATAAAAAACAAATGGAGTTACGTAATAACATGTAGCATGGTATGGTAGATATAGGGTTGCATCAAAATCAATCTACTGAGGAAGCGTCATATGCTCTTGTAGTAATGCTAGTTTGTATAAATGGGCATTTTAAAACGCCAATAGCATATTATTTTATTAAAAGCTTAAACGGCGAAGCTAGAGCAAATATTTTACAAGAACTCATTAAAACTCTTCATGAAAATGGCATTAGTGATATCCGATCATTAACCTTCGATGGTGCATCAGTGAATTTATCTATGGTGATTAAATTAGGAGCAAATATAACTAATAATGTACAAGATGACTGTTATATTGAAGATCCAGTCACCAATGAGCCAATTGTCATTATTCCCGACTCGTGTCACATGCTTAAATTGATACGAAATACATTTGCTGAATATACTCTCATGGATAAAAATAATAAAATCATTGGTTGGGAGTTTATAATAAATTTAGTTGATTTTCAAGAGAAAGAAAAACTACATGCAGGAACAAAAATTCGTCGCAGACACATTAATTATCAAACTGAGAAAATGAAGGTAAAACTTGCCGCGCAAATTTTGAGCAACCGAGTTGCAGACGCACTTACATATATGGAAATGAAATTTCCGAATGATTTTTAAGGTGTAGATACTACATCTACTTTTTGTAAGAATATCAACGATAGTTTTGATATATTAAATTCAAGACGAAAGTTTGAATGCAACAGAACTTACTATAGTATTGCAATGGATAATATATATAATATGGAAACTAAAATCAAAGAATTAATCGAATATATTAGCTCACTTAAGATCATACAAAATGGAATAATTGTACCAATTTTAAATAGTAAACGAAAAACTGCTTTTTCGGGATTCATAGTAGGAATGAAAAATGCTTTACAATTAGTAAAATATGTTTTTAATCACAATTTGATGTCATATTTACTAATTTACAAGTTATCTCAAGATCACCTAGAAACCTTTTTTCCGGCTTTAAGGAAAATGGGAGGCTTTAACAACAACCCAACATGTTTCCAGTTTAGATGTGCGTATAAAAAATTAATTTGTCACGTAAATTCAATCGTAATATCTGAAGGTAATTGTAAACCGCAAGATAATACAAACATATTAAGAATAAATGAATCAAGAAACCGATGAAATGATAAGTATTGCGTCGATTACATACGATCACGACTACATCGGTACAAATGGTTGGTGCTGGAATGATTACCGCAGTGATATTGTAACATATATAGCTGGGTTTGTCGTAAGAAGCATTAAAAAACAATTAAAATTAAAATGTCAGATGTGTCTCGATAGTTTAGAATCTAATATAATTTCAAATGACTGGATAAAAATTAAAAATAGAGTATCTTTCGATGAGGTTCAATATGATATTACTCAGCCAACGAAAAGAGGATTAATATATCCAAGTAAAGATGTCGTGGTTGTATGTAAAACGGCTGAAAAAGTAATTAGAATGATGCAAAATTTGTTAATTGAGAAAAATATAATGCAACGATTAATTATACATGCTCGAAAGTTACTACTTCCATTAGATATATTTAAAAATGTCGATGTATTTGTTGAAAAAGATGTTCTCTCAAACCATAAATTCAAATTAATAGATATAATTTTACGCAAATATTTTACCGTTAGACTGCATCATGAAAGCCAAACTTTTACAGATAAAATACTACGAATACGCACATATCATAATAGGCTAGTAGTATTTAAAAATCAATAAAAGAATTGTTATTTTATTATACTAGCGGCAATAAAATAAATTTATTTTGTTTGTTATTTATTTTATTTTAAAAGTAAAGTTTATTTTAAGTTATGTATTTAGAAAAATAAAATTTTTCTTTTAATATTATATTATTATACATACTTTAATATTATATTATTATACATATTTTCAAGTATGTAATGCAAGTATGTAATTCAAATATGTATTTACTTTTATAATAAATAAAATTTTTCTTATGTTACATACTTTAATACCTTATTTATTTAACTACTATCTTATTATCACAAATCATTACACATAATTACAATTTCTTAAATATTTTTAAAATAAAAGATTTCCAATTATTAAATAGTATTTGATTTGAAGTATCTCCAGTTTTATATTTTCCTTAAAAATATTGTTTTCTCGTAGAGAAAATTTTATAATAGTTTCAAAAATGTATAGAAACATTGGTTTTCAATTCAATCTTATATATACAAGTGGATATAACACAATAGTTTGCGAGTATATACGCATTCCCTCGTCTCTCTCCGACGTATCAATCCGTTCATTCTCCGTCAGCCGTGATATCCCCTCTCTTTCAACTGTGCGAGAGAGAAAGCAATCCGACCGTTGTATCTCTGTCCTTCAATGTTAAAACGGGCTTTTAGTAGGGATGCGCAGTCTATTAGTTTAAGTCTATGGTGCAGCGACACCAGTTGGTCTGTTCTTTTTAGCTGCGCTTTAGGTGCAGTATTAATATAATACGGTACCAATGCAGTAGTGCAGATAAAAAGAACAGACCAAACTTGGTGTCGCTGCGCGCATGCTACAAGGAATCGATTATGATTTGAAAATACAATTATTGACAATTATTGATAATAGTCAATATACATCCTTTCCCTTTAATCAACAAAAGATTCCCGTGAGACAACTGCAAGGTTATTTTTATTATATTATTGGCGACAACCTACCCGTTTGGAAATGGCATCAGAAAACGATGTATTATATACTAATAATACTATATGATATTTTTATAATTAAACGGCAACTATTACAAAAGTACTAATAACCATATATTAATGTAATAGTAAATATATATATGTGTGTGTGTGTGTGTGTGTGTGTGTGTGTGTGTGTGTGTGTGTGTGTGTGTGTGTGTGTGTGTGTGTGTGTGTGTGTGTGTATGTGTGTATAGCAATTACTAATTCTTTTAATATAGAGTTATATACAGGGTGCACGATTTATCTGAAGACATTGAAATATCTCGAGAACTATGCGTTGGATAAGAAAAAGTGGTTAGTGAAAGTTGTTAGTGTCGAAGGGGTACATCCAATGATACCAAACTCGACCTCCCACCCCACCCCCTGAGGGTGGGAGTTGGGGGCAACTTTGAAATCTTAAATGGAAATCCCCATTTCTATTGCAGATACGGATTCTACGCCACAAAATACGTAAATTTTGTCCGAAACTTTTTTTTTGATTCGTGATAGATGGCGCTGTAATCGCAAAAAATTATATTTTCCGCAATTCTCCAGAAATGATCATTGGATTGAAAAATAAAAAATACCTGTTCAATATTTTTAAAGAACATAATAAAAGTTATTCCCCCCATCCTCTCGGGGTAGGGTGGTTGATAACGTTCAAATCTCAAATGGGGACCCACATTTTTCATTGCAGAATTAGATTGTACGTGAAATTTTTATTGAAACAATTTTTTTCATTCGTGATAGATAGCGTTGAATTTTTCCGAGAAACTACTTTTAGCGTTACACAGGAACAACGACGAGGACGTAGTAGTTTTATGTTCCCTTCGGGTGCTTTTTTAATGTGAATCCCCTTGCTTCTCACAGATCGGGGTGCTTTTTTAATGTGAGTCCCCTTGCCTCTCACTGTTCAATTAATTAGAGTAAGTGTTCGAAATTTTTACCTTCAACTTCAATACACTTATTGATCCTTTTTTCAAATGACTGTACACAGGATAGAAGCATATCTGTGGGAGCTTCAGCGCAAGAGTTTCTTATGCGTCCTACCATGTTTTCACGAGTTGTTGGCATTTGTTGATAAACCTTATCTTTTAGGTAACCCCACAGAAAGAAATCTGGCGATGTCAAATCTGGCAACCTAGCAGGCCAATTAATCGGGCCACCTCTGCCAATCCACCGACCATTGTAATTACGGTCTAATACTTCCCGTGCTGCTATTGAGTTATGCGCTGGGCAACCGTCATGCAGATTTGAACGTTACCACCCACTCTACCTCGAGAGGATAGGGGAGGAATAACTTTTATTATGTTCTTTAAAAATATTGAACAGGTATTTTTTATTTTTCAATCCAATGATCATTTCTGGAGAATTGCGGAAAATATAATTTTTTGCGATTACAGCGCCATCTATCACGAATCAAAAAAAAAGTTTCGGACAAAATTTACGTATTTTGTGGCGTAGAATCCGTATCTGCAATAGAAATGGGGATTTCCATTTAAGATTTCAAAGTTGCCCCCAACTCCCACCCTCAGGGGGTGGGGTGGGAGGTCGAGTTTGGTATCATTGGATGTACCCCTTCGACACTAACAACTTTCACTAACCACTTTTTCTTATCCAACGCATAGTTCTCGAGATATTTCAATGTCTTCAGATAAATCGTGCACCCTGTATATAACTCTATATTAAAAGAATTAGTAATTGCTATACACACATACACACACACACACACACACACCACACACACACCACACACACACACACACACACACCACACACACACACACACACATATATTTACTATTACATTAATATATGGTTATTAGTACTTTTGTAATAGTTGCCGTTTAATTATAAAAATATCATATAGTATTATTAGTATATAATACATCGTTTTCTGATGCCATTTCCAAACGGGTAGGTTGTCGCCAATAATATAATAAAAATAACCTTGCAGTTGTCTCACGGGAATCTTTTGTTGATTAAAGGGAAAGGATGTATATTGACTATTATCAATAATTGTCAATAATTGTATTTTCAAATCATAATCGATTCCTTGTAGCATGCGCGCAGCGACACCAAGTTTGGTCTGTTCTTTTTATCTGCACTACTGCATTGGTACCGTATTATATTAATACTGCACCTAAAGCGCAGCTAAAAAGAACAGACCAACTGGTGTCGCTGCACCATAGACTTAAACTAATAGACTGCGCATCCCTACTAAAAGCCCGTTTTAACATTGAAGGACAGAGATACAACGGTCGGATTGCTTTCTCTCTCGCACAGTTGAAAGAGAGGGGATATCACGGCTGACGGAGAATGAACGGATTGATACGTCGGAGAGAGACGAGGGAATGCGTATATACTCGCAAACTATTGTGTTATATCCACTTGTATATATAAGATTGAATTGAAAACCAATGTTTCTATACATTTTTGAAACTATTATAAAATTTTCTCTACGAGAAAACAATATTTTTAAGGAAAATATAAAACTGGAGATACTTCAAATCAAATACTATTTAATAATTGGAAATCTTTTATTTTAAAAATATTTAAGAAATTGTAATTATGTGTAATGATTTGTGATAATAAGATAGTAGTTAAATAAATAAGGTATTAAAGTATGTAACATAAGAAAAATTTTATTTATTATAAAAGTAAATACATATTTGAATTACATACTTGCATTACATACTTGAAAATATGTATAATAATATAATATTAAAGTATGTATAATAATATAATATTAAAAGAAAAATTTTATTTTTCTAAATACATAACTTAAAATAAACTTTACTTTTAAAATAAAATAAATAACAAACAAAATAAATTTATTTTATTGCCGCTAGTATAATAAAATAACAATTCTTTTATTGATTTTTAAATACTACTAGCCTATTATGATATGTGCGTATTCGTAGTATTTTATCTGTAAAAGTTTGGCTTTCATGATGCAGTCTAACGGTAAAATATTTGCGTAAAATTATATCTATTAATTTGAATTTATGGTTTGAGAGAACATCTTTTTCAACAAATACATCGACATTTTTAAATATATCTAATGGAAGTAGTAACTTTCGAGCATGTATAATTAATCGTTGCATTATATTTTTCTCAATTAACAAATTTTGCATCATTCTAATTACTTTTTCAGCCGTTTTACATACAACCACGACATCTTTACTTGGATATATTAATCCTCTTTTCGTTGGCTGAGTAATATCATATTGAACCTCATCGAAAGATACTCTATTTTTAATTTTTATCCAGTCATTTGAAATTATATTAGATTCTAAACTATCGAGACACATCTGACATTTTAATTTTAATTGTTTTTTAATGCTTCTTACGACAAACCCAGCTATATATGTTACAATATCACTGCGGTAATCATTCCAGCACCAACCATTTGTACCGATGTAGTCGTGATCGTATGTAATCGACGCAATACTTATCATTTCATCGGTTTCTTGATTCATTTATTCTTAATATGTTTGTATTATCTTGCGGTTTACAATTACCTTCAGATATTACGATTGAATTTACGTGACAAATTAATTTTTTATACGCACATCTAAACTGGAAACATGTTGGGTTGTTGTTAAAGCCTCCCATTTTCCTTAAAGCCGGAAAAAAGGTTTCTAGGTGATCTTGAGATAACTTGTAAATTAGTAAATATGACATCAAATTGTGATTAAAAACATATTTTACTAATTGTAAAGCATTTTTCATTCCTACTATGAATCCCGAAAAAGCAGTTTTTCGTTTACTATTTAAAATTGGTACAATTATTCCATTTTGTATGATCTTAAGTGAGCTAATATATTCGATTAATTCTTTGATTTTAGTTTCCATATTATATATATTATCCATTGCAATACTATAGTAAGTTCTGTTGCATTCAAACTTTCGTCTTGAATTTAATATATCAAAACTATCGTTGATATTCTTACAAAAAGTAGATGTAGTATCTACACCTTAAAAATCATTCGGAAATTTCATTTCCATATATGTAAGTGCGTCTGCAACTCGGTTGCTCAAAATTTGCGCGGCAAGTTTTACCTTCATTTTCTCAGTTTGATAATTAATGTGTCTGCGACGAATTTTTGTTCCTGCATGTAGTTTTTCTTTCTCTTGAAAATCAACTAAATTTATTATAAACTCCCAACCAATGATTTTATTATTTTTATCCATGAGAGTATATTCAGCAAATGTATTTCGTATCAATTTAAGCATGTGACACGAGTCGGGAATAATGACAATTGGCTCATTGGTGACTGGATCTTCAATATAACAGTCATCTTGTACATTATTAGTTATATTTGCTCCTAATTTAATCACCATAGATAAATTCACTGATGCACCATCGAAGGTTAATGATCGGATATCACTAATGCCATTTTCATGAAGAGTTTTAATGAGTTCTTGTAAAATATTTGCTCTAGCTTCGCCGTTTAAGCTTTTAATAAAATAATATGCTATTGGCGTTTTAAAATGCCCATTTATACAAACTAGCATTACTACAAGAGCATATGACGCTTCCTCAGTAGATTGATTTTGATGCAACCCTATATCTACCATACCATGCTACATGTTATTACGTAACTCCATTTGTTTTTTATAGACATTTTATCTAACTGAATACCAAATTGTAACTCTTTACCTTTACCGCGCTCCTCTTCAATCATATTTCTTATATTATTCAAAACTGTTTTATTTATTCCTGGACTCAAATCAATTTTTGAAAACCATCGTCTAACCGTTTGTGGATGAGGTAAGCAATTGAGAAACTGTTCTCTAACATATTTATAAGCTGATGAGGAGTAAAATAATAAGGTACATGCGAAGTCTTTTAATAAAGGTGAATATAACGTAGATTTCTTTGTTAAGGTATTTATGAAAATTTCCTGTAAAGCAGATGATGAATAAATCTAAAAGAAAAAATATATATATGTAAAATAACTGTAAAAAGAAGAGAATTGCTAACAAATGTATAAATGAATGTATGTATAATATAAAATATTCGTCTGTACACAACAAATATTTATTTCTTTTTTTTCAATACATATATATGTAATATTAAATTGAATGCTTTAATTATACACTAATAGATATGTACGTAATATTATAGCATTTAATAATATTGTAAAATTTTTTTACGAATTCATAAATTAATATAGTGTATAAATATATACATATGAGAAACCAAAACTATAAATTCTGAACGTGAGGCTAAATCTGAATAAAGTAGATATTTATAAGCCAAAAAGTTATTGGTACTTAAGTTGTTGTTAAACTTTAAGATTAACAAGTTCAGTATTTAGTTTTAATTTCTTTTATAAATACAATTGATCGATGCTTATTTTGATGTACAATAATAATAAGACATATTGATAATATTGTTCTTCTTCGTTCAACTTTTTAATAATAATAATAAATTCCATTATATATATATATATATTCATAGTTATGCACATTATTTGAAGAATTAAATATTTAGAAAATATCTATATATAGATGAACTGCCAATCAAAAATTATAACAATTTTTTTTCGTACAATAATGTCGTATAGCTTGCATTTCGTTTTAATTGAAGCTATTTTTTTGCAAAAAATTAACTTTTAAGTATTTTTGTATTTATTTATTTGTGAAAAAACTTTGATTGTGTAATAAACACTCACTATGATTACGTCTATGATTACGTTATTTTAATTCTTAATTTAAATTAGTATTATAATGAAGTAGATACAAATTTTACAATAATAGAAAACATGAATAATTATAGATATGATACTTCGATGAAGACATTGGTCAATTCGAGCTTACCTGCAAAGCATTTAAGGCTTCTTTAGATAATCCAATATCCTTTAGGTGAGTTAGTAATTCTTGAAAGTTGTTAACTTTTTTTGTTAATCGATTTATTTTTTGATGCATTATATTACACTTTGTCTTAGAGTAATATTTTCATAATATTTTTTGACTATATTATAACTAGCATCAGAAGTAAAATCTTCACGGCGAAGATCTCCAATGAAACGTGGATTACAAAATCTTTTTGAGCGTGTGAATGGCTCTACACCTGTTCTACAAAGAAAAATATGATTTAATGTTAAAATATTAAATATTTATAGATTGTTACACATTATGTAATAATTTATAATAAAAAAAATTTTCTTTAAATTTACCTTTTTAATGTGCCAGATTGTTTTCTGTCATTCCTCAGTAATTCGTTTTCTTCAACAGGTGTTTCTTTAATTTTGTCACTATATTTCATATAAAAATATTTCATTTTATTAATGAAGATTATTGCATTTAAAATAATTCATGTATATAATAAATATTTTTGTGTACCTGTCATTTGTTTCATTTTCTTTCTCTTCATTAGCTTCACTACAAATATTGACATTGGTTTCTACAAATATTGACATTGGTTTCTAATATTTCATAACTTTCATTTTCAATATTAGCACTCTCTCTGCAGGAGTAAAAAATATTATAATAAAAACAGAACTCATAGATTAATAAAAATTATTCTTCTTTAAGTTTACAAATGTATAAAATACTTACCTCTCACAATATTGAGTAAGTAATAATGACGGGATAGTATTAGGTATTAGGAACCTCCGTACAGTGTCACCAATTACTTTATAATTAAAATCACTTTCTTTAAAATGCTTACTACAAACGAAACTTCTCTTAGTTACTTCTCGACCTATAGCACTACACCATTTTTGCCTTTGTGTTTCCTTTTTTGGGATGCTGAAAAACAAACGAAAACATTTACAAAATTACTGTTACATATGTGTATGTATTATATATTGTTATAAGTGTTACGTCCCCGAACGAGCGAGTCATCCGGCTCTCCGTGAAACGGCGATAGACGCAACGGCGATTGTGTCGCGAGACCGAAAGATCGCGGGAGGCATATTTTAATCCGTTGTCGAGGACGAGCCTCACTAATGTTTCTTGCAAGAGAGGAATCGTGGAGTCCGCGGGACATAACATAAGTACAAACGTATAAATGTTTTAATAGTACAAAAATATTCTATTTTCTTTAATGACGATTATTATCCAAATTAAGTATTAAAATGAGTTTAATTTTATATTTCATAACCTCAATTCAGAGTATGCATACTAATATTTATATTATTTACATATGTGTATGTATTACACATAATATGTGTAATATGTGTACACATAATATATAATGTGTATGTATTACACATTACATAATAATAATTTATAATATTTATATTATTTACATTACATACCTATGAAAAGATATATTTGCGACTACTCCTTCAGTTGATTTGCAAATGCAGCAATTCGACACCATAATGAATTATATATTTGATAATATATTTGTAAAATAAATGTATAATGTATGTACATACTCGTACATGGTGGACCTGAAGTTTTGCCCATCGTCGGCTGTGAGACGTCGAGAAATTGCACGCGCGAACCGGCATCAGAGTCGAGCGCTCTGATTACGCTTTCGACAAAAAAGTATTCGTTTTTCGTATAAAAACGGGTCGAATGTCAACAAGAAGCAACAGACACAATCAAAATATCGGTAAAATATTAGCGATGATCGCGAGGAAATATCCAAATAATTGCGGAACGCAAATAGACGTATATGTTCAGGTTGTTTCATCCTAAACTCCTATAGTAGAGTATCTCTAAAGTCTGACTTCGCCCCTGGATTTCAGAGACGGCTTCAAATATGGAAAAATGTTTCAAACAAATGTTATATGGCTTAAAGGGGGACATAAGATAGCGATAGCGTTTTGTTTACAAATGGTGCCATTTTTTAAATATTTTTTAAGTATTCACTGATCATTAATTTTCTTAAACAGAAATCCCAATTTTTTATTATACTGTCTTTTTCTACCAATTAATTTGAACAACTTTTGTCTGAAATATTTTTTTATTTGCCTAATATTTTTTGAGATATTTAAGGAAAATTTTTTCAACATTTAATTTACGATATCTCGCTAATCATTTGTCGAAAGAAAAAGTAGTACTAGACTTTTTTACTCCATTTGACGTAAAAAATATATTGTTACAATAGCGCTTTGACTTTTGTTAATTTAATAATTTCGGAATTTCTAAAAGTTGATAAGTTAATAAAAATTTGGACGCTATTGTAGCAATATATTCTGAAGACTAAATAGAGTAAAAAAAGTCTAATATCACTTTTTCTTGCGACAAATTGCTAGCGAGAATCGTAAGTTAAATGTTGAAGAAATTTTCCTTAAATATCTTAACACTTTGCTAACCGCGTGAGCCATAGCTAACTCAACGCTTTCTACCGCGCATTTTCTCAAGTTGCTAAGAGAAAGGTAGGAGATCTCCCCCAGTTGGTCATGGAGCGACTTACTTCGAAGTAGGGAGATTTTCCCACTCGGTCGGCAAAGTGCCCTGTGACGACGGAGCGACCTATCGAACCGATAACTTTTACGACTACGATAACGAAGCCTCCACTGTCGCCAGGACACGGTCGGTCATGATACCAGTCGAATACCTGCTCTCGATATTACGATTACAACAACGGCCACATTTTGAGTATCTCGAAGTTATTCGTCGGAATAACTTTTTTGACCTGGAAGTGTGCGACGTTGCAGAGCTCGTTACTTGTTACACGACTTTACATATACATTGAAAATAAATGAATAAAGATAAATACAGCAGTCCAAATTAGTTGAGTTTACTTTCTGCGTACAATGTATCCCATATGTCTCGTCCTAACGCCGCGTACTGTCGTCGTCGCCCAAATATTCGTTGTATTTGTGTGGCGACGTGATCGGTTTGTACCGTGAAGCTAAATTAACGACATCCGCAACGCTGAGAGATGGCATGTCTAGAACAATTTCTCTGTTCGTTCCACTACGCGTTTGATCGATATCGCCGCCACCACCACCATCCTGTCCACCGTCGTTGCTAGAAATTCGGAGATAAAATTCGCGCTCTGATACACCGATGCGTTGCAAGTAAATTCTCATGCGCTCGGGTTTTACAAATTCGCGTTTGAAGCGAGCGAAGTCGCCAGGTACCCAGTATTTGAACGTGTCCATGGCCGCGGTGCTGTGCGAAATGTCATCGACGTTGTCCATCGAATCCGCTAGAAAGCGACCGGCCAAAGTGGCCAAAGACGTACGACTCGTGACATATCCGAAAAAGACGGCGGTGCATCGCCGTCGAAATGCGTCGTCCAAATTGTCCAATCGATTCGTTGTAAACACGCTGAACACGCCGTAGTTATCCGTACCGTCGTTGGGCTCTAGTATCGTGAGAAACCGCGTGAGCAAGCTGTAATCGCCGCTGCTGATAGGCGGTGCGCCGCTGCTACCGCTGCGATTCTTCACCAAGCCATCCACTTCGTCCATGAGCAAAACAACATTGCGGCCGGTTACGTGAACCAAAGCGCGCATACGTTCGTACAGGATGCGCAAGTTCTTTTCCGTTTCGGAGCGATATGAGGAGAGAAGATTCTCAGCGTTCACGAACGCCAAGTTGAGTCGCAATGTTTGTGCGACCGCGCGTGCAGCCGCGGTCTTGCCCGTCCCCGGAGGGCCGTACAAAATCACGTTGGCGCCGGCCTTCGTACGAGGTTTGCGCCCGTCTATTGAATTGTTGGTGTCGCGAGCGTTGCGTTTCGCGTTGGACGCGCTACTATCAAAATCAAAGTACGCATTCACGATGAGACGATGTTGTTCCTCGTACCCCGGCAAGTCGTCGAGAGAAACTGAGAGACTTTCATACGGAATGTATTCATACAGTCCACGTGTATCCGTACGCGGATCCACGTCATCGCCGCCACTACGTCGACGTTGTTGCGAGCATTTTCCAACCGGCGTCGCGCGGTGGCCAAGTCGCGTTCCAGATTTCGCGCGCCGCTCATAGATATGGCGAGGTCGCCAAATCCGCTCAATTGCATCGAACGCAACAAGAGCGCCTGTATAGTTCGCGCTACCGTTTCGCGCCTCAGAAACATACGGTCGCTCGCCTGCAAACGGTCCTCGTACAGGTCCAAAAATCGTGCTACTTTGGCACCAAGGCGGACGTGGCTGTCCGCTGCCGCTCCGTTGTTGCTGCTCTCGAGATGTTCGATCTTTACAGCTTCGTCGTTGTACTCGCGAACGAAACGCTGCAAGTCGCGCGTGTACTCTCGATCGCGTTGCATATTCGTCGTTGACCGCATCGCCGTCGCCATTTTGATACTTATACCGATCGTTGTTCAAATTGCGCGCGCGTGACGCTGACTCGTCTCGGTGGATTCATTTTTTTTCGTCGATCACTGCACGAAACGTAAGATGGTGGATCTTATGTTGAACCAGAGAACCGAACCCGCGACTAAGCATTCACCGGATAAGTGTCCGAATTCGGCGTCTGATTTCGGCGTTCCATGGATCCTATTCTTCGTATACGTTCACCAAGATACGTCAACGTGTACGAAAAATAAGATCCATGAAACGAATCATGATCGATTCTTATTTCGAAACTGTGAGCGTCCTACACATATATTGCAGGACGATCATCGAACTCGGTGCTCAAGGTCTGCGCACCTTCGATTATGAAAAAAATAAGATGCTCCAATTCACTCGGCTCGCAATACGACCGATAGATTAAAGAAATTGCGCTATGAATTGGTCCCGCATCCCCCGTATTCTCCAGACCTGGCCCCCAGCGACTATTTCCTTTTTCCCCGACTGAAGCAGTGGCTCGCTGGTAAAAGATTTTACTCGAATGAGAAGGTCAAGTTGGAAACAAATGCCTATTTTAAGGGACTTGACACCGAGCACTATAAGACCGGCATCGAAATGTTAGCGGACCGTTACACTAAGTGCATTACTCTAAATGGAGATTATGTCGAGGAATAAAACACTTTTTTCATTAAAAAAATCGTTTTTTCATTGTTAAGCCAAAGACTTTTCAGCCCATGTAGTATTTTGTGTTCGCAATGACGGCTTTTGCGTATTGGTCACACCTATTTTTCTGGCAAACTTAGGAATATTTAGCTTAGCACGTAAATCTAACGGCACATTGTTTTACGACGTAACACTGAAGTCGCTCGATCGTTATCCAATGCGGTACGGCACAATACACGCTAAACATAATGAGAAGACAATAAAAAGTATTATACGAGACGCTTCCTTCTTCACAGCGTAAAGTAGCGGCGCTTTTGGAACAGCAGCAACAAAAAAAATCGTTTCAGGGATGTGATATACTTACTGTTCCAGAAGCGTCGAATTGCGACATGAACAGTGAGCGCTTCGTATCATTGTTCAATTCTAAGCTAAAAGATTTTTATCAAGTACCAGATGCTACACACGAATTTGAAGGTGAAGAAACCCAACAGGCACCGCGAAAATCGTATTTAAATCGAAAGCATAACGTATGGTTCGCTATAAATTTTGAGTTTTCAAATTACAACGGATCTACTTTCGCGAACGCGGTTACGAAGAATGAATGTAGCGTCTCGAAAATGAGCGAGTACAACACATTCTTTTTGTAAATTTATAATTCGTATTTGACGCAGCATATTTGACATGTGATACATACTCGCTGCAAAATTGTTAAAAAATGAACCACAATAGATACTTTATAATGAATATCTTTATTCCCTCCCCCCCTCCGCTCCTTTTTTTCAAGTTGCAACAACATCATCAACAACTTTCCAGAAATAGGACGTATGCACTTGTGCACGTAGAAGCAATTGCCTGGCGCCGGGCTGAAAAGGTAGGGGAAACCAAGGATAGTTAATATCTGGGGCACGTTGATACATTTAAAGTTATTGCAAAATGACAAACGATAAAAATTCATAAAAAATATAGTAAAAACATTGCGCTCAGCTTGCAATAAGTTATTTCAGGGTAATTAATGTATTTTCGGAGACAGAAAATATTTTTAGTTTCTGATAGTCAAAATAATAATAAAATAAATCAGACGTATATATTATGTTATATTAATAAATTTGTTATATTAATAAATCATTATATTATGATTGCAACAATTTATTTAGAATCTTTATATTAAAAATAATAATTTTTAATTATATTAATGGCTTGAAATATACTTTTGTTTATACAACAATTAAAATATGTAAATATGGTGAGCTGAGACTGGTTCTTATGAAGTCTGCTGTTTCATCTGCCTAATATAAATTTTGAGATATTTAAGAAAAACTTTTCAACATTTAACTAACGATATTTCGCTAACTATTTGTCGGAAGAAAAAGTGATATTAGACTTTTTACTCTATTTGGTCTCTAAAATATATTGCTACGATAGTGCCCTAATTTTTATTGAAATATGAACCTTTGAAAAGAGCAATGGGTAAAAAGGGTCGATTTTATCTCATCGTGGGAAACACGGACAAAACATATCATTTCCAGAGGATTTTGACCTGCTGAACATAATGCAGTCTTTAGTTTTCGTCTAAAATCCGGGGAACCTGTTCTAATCCGAGCATCTATCATCCGATAATCGAATGGCCTGGGAAACCTTTGCGCAGCCTTTGAAGCTATTGCAAACTCGTGTATTAGCTAAATTAGCTGGAGACAGCTTAGATTTTCGATTTGATAGAATTATTTTCGATTTAATAGTAGAAGATATTCTCTTTTTATGCAAAATGTGTTATATGTGTAACATATAGCACATATAATATATATGGTGTCACAGACCACCCGTACCACCCGATCTTTTTGTAAATGCGACATTATAGGGACAAATGTTTCGGACAAAAGTTGTACAATTTCAAAGGGGACTTAAGACAGCGATAGTGATTTGTTTATAGATGACACTATTTTCGAGATATTCACTGATCATTGCTTTTCTTAAGGGGAAACCCCAATTTTTTATTTTATCATCTTTTTCTACAAATTAACTTTAACAACTTTTGTCTGAAACATTTTTTTATTTGCCTAATATTTTCTGAGATATTTAAGAAAAGCTTGATAACTTCTTCAGCTTCACGCTCCCGTATAAATGGCCGCTACATCAGCTCCCGTATAAATGGCCGCCCTACGCTGTCATTCGAGTCTCCCTTCCACGCTCTTTTTGTAAACGCGACATTTTAGGAGAAAATGTTTGAGACAAAAGTTGTATAATTTCAAATGGGACATAAGACAGTGATAGTGTTTTGTTTATAGATGGCGTCACTTTCAAGATATTAACTAATAATAATTTTTAATGGAAATACTAATTTTTCATTGTATTATCTTATTTTACCACTCAATTGGAACAACTTTTGTTCGAAACATTTTTTTATTTGCCTAATATTTTTTTTAATATTTAAGGAAAACGCTTTCAACATTTAACTTGCGATATGTCGCTAACTATTTGTCGGAAGAAAAAGTGGTATTAGACTTTTTCACTCTATTTAGTCTCTAGAATATATTGCTACAATAGTGCCCTGATTTTTTGTTAATTTGACGATTTTGAAATTTCCAAAGGCCGATAAGTTAATAAAAATTAGGGCACTATTGTAACAATATATTCTAGAGACTAAATAGACTAAAAAGTCTAATACAACTTTTTCTTCCGACAAATAGTTAGCGACATATAAGTTAAATGGTGAAAGAGTTTTCCTTAAATATCTCAGAAAATATTAGGCAAATAAAAAAATGTTTCAGACAAGAATTGTATAATTTTAAAAGGGACATAAAACAGCAGTAATGCTATGTTTACAGATGGTGCCACTTTCGAGATATTCACTGATCATTGCTTTTCTTAATTGGAAACTTTAATTTCTTATTGTACCATCTTTTTCTACGAACTAATTTTAACAACTTTTGTCTGGATCATTTTTCTATTTGCCTAATATTTTCTGAGATATTTAAGAAAAGCTTGATAACTTCTTCAGCTTCACGCTCCCGTATAAATGGCCGCCTTACGCTGTCATTCGAGTCTCCCTTCCACGCTCTTTTTGTAAACGCGACATTTTAGGAGAAAATGTTTGAGACAAAAGTTGTATAATTTCAAATGGGACATAAGACAGTGATAGTGTTTTGTTTACAGATGGCGTCACTTTCAAGATATTAACTAATAATTATTTTTTTAATGGAAATCCTAATTTTTTATTATATTGTCTTTTTCTACGAACTAATTTTAACAACTTTTGTCTGAAACATTTTTCTATTTCTCTAATATTTTTTTTAATATTTAAGGAAAACGCTTTCAACATTTAACTTATGATATATCGCTAACTATTTGTCGGAAGGGAAAGTGGTATTAGACTTTTTTATTCTATTTAGTCTCTAGAATATATTGCTACAATAGTGCCCTAATTTTTTGTTAATTTGATGATTTAGAAATTTTCGAAGATCGATAAGTTAATAAAATATTAGGGCACTATTGTAACAATATATTCTAGAGACTAAATGGAATAACAAAGTTTAATAGCACTTTTTCTTCCGACAAATAATTAACGATATATCATAAGTTAAATGTTGAAAAAGTTATCCTTAAATATCTCAAAAAATATTAGGTAAATAAAAAAATATTTCTAATGAAAGTTGTTCAAATTAATTGGTAGGAAAAGACGATATAATAAAAAATTGGGATTTACACTTAAGAAAATTAATAATCAATAAATATCTCGAAAGTGACGCCACCTATAAACAAAATGCTATCGCTATCTCATGTTCCCTCTTTAAACCAAACAACTTTTGTCTGAAATAGTTTTTTGATTTAACGTAGTGTTTCTGATTATTTATCAGCGTTCATTAATTATTTTATCGTTCGTCACGTCCAGTGAGATACGCCGTGACAAACCAAGTTACAAATGAACCATGCATTCTAGCTACCCGTCAATGATGCCTGATCAACTACGCACGCATCAATGGTGTACTGTCGAAAGACAATCATCCTGACCGTAAATGATATCTGAGGCACAGTTCTACGTTTGAGTCTACTGTTCATAGAACAATAGCTTCTATACAATAGGTTTGACAGATTGCTACATCATGAACTCGCCATCGTATTGAGTTGCTCGGTAAGGATTTAATTGCGATATTTTTTTTCAATCGTATTTTATTGTGCACCTAGTTGTTACAGATTGCAGATACGCTTTAAATTAAGAGAAATAATGGAACTTACATTACCACTGCTAACGTGGCCATATCGTACAATTATAATGGTCAAACTATATTGGACAGGCAACGCTTATGATTACTTTCTACTTTGCGAATAGGAGGCCGAAGTTATTGGACGCTTTTTGAATGGCGTCACATGCTCAGTTCTTTGCAATCGTCGAATTTCATTGGACCGTAATGTAAGCGTGATATCGCAGCTACATAAATGCTTTACCTGATGTAATCGAACGGGCTGGACAACGAAAGTCTCTTTCCCATATTATACGACTCGAATAAAAATAAATAAGAATCCAGTGTACCACATTAACCAATGAAACGATTACTTTTGATATCTCTACGTTTTCTCTTAGCACTATTCAATCTAGACAACGATGTATCTGGTGGTGATCGCCTGCGTTGCCCATCTTCTATATTTCTGTTTAACGTATCAGCTGGACGTTTCAACTGGAAATTTCAGCAGATGCCTCATCTCGTCCGGCAAGTTCAAGTTCTAGTTGGCTTATTACGACCTTCGTTACGGCTAAAGCACTATTTAATATTTCTATCATCGTCGTCGTCGTCGTCTACATTTGCGGCCTCAACCAACTTTACATTTGCCGCGTGGAGTGTCACAATGTCAGCATTCAGAACAGTATCGCTGTTTACATCGCCAACGTTGTTGTACACTTTGCCGCTGAAAACAGTCGCCTTCCCACTCTAATTGGCGCATTTCTCATCGCATCACTCTGCGCTCTTCTCAGTGCTAGAACTAACTTTCTTCCCTCCGCTTCAAAATCTGCGCTCTCGTCGCCATGCTCGTTTGTATCCATACGGTTACTCACACCTCCATGTTCGTCCGAAGCGATATCCATGCAACTTTACAACTGTCACGCCAATATGCGCTCTTGTCGCTGCTTAGAAATATGCTCTTGTCGCTGCTGAGAACTACGCTTTTGTCGCCGTTGAAATCTATGCTTTTTGTCGCCGTTAAAATCTGTACTCTTGTCGCCATTGAGATCTGCGCTCGCTTCAATGTGAGGAGTTTCGTTCTTTATGTAGCTCTTATCGTCGCTGAGATTTGCGCTCATGTCGCCGTTGAGATCTGCGCTCTTGTCGCCGCTGAGGTCTGCACTTTTGTCACCGCTGAGATCTGCGCTCATGTCGCCGTTGGGATCTGTACTCGTGTCAATGTGAGGAGTTTCGTCATTTACGTAGCTCTTATCGCTGCTGAGATCTGCGCTCATGTCGCCGTTGGGATCTGCACTTGCGTCAATCTGAGCAGTTTCGTCATTTACGTTGCTCTTATCGCCGCTGAGATCTACGCTCATGTCGCCGTTGAAGTCTGCGCTCTTGTCGCCATTGAAATCTGCACTCGCATTAATGTGAGGAGTTTCGTCATTCACGTAGCTTTTATCGTCGTTGAGATCTGCGCTCGCGTCAATGCGGGAAATTTCGTTATTTACGTAGCTCTTATCGTCGCTGAGATCTATGCTTATGTCGTCGTTGAGATCTGCGCTCTTGTCGCCGTTGAGATCTGCGCTCGCGTCAATGTGGGGTACTTCGTTATTTACGTAGCTCTTATCGTCGTTGAGATCTGCGCTCATGTCGTCGTTGATGAGATCTGCGCTTTTGTCGCCGTTGAGATATGTGTTCAAGTCAATGCGAGGAGTTTCGTCATTCACGTAGTTCTTATCGTCGCTGAGGTCTGCGCTCATGTCACCGTTGAGATCTGCACTCTTGCCGCTGCTGAAATCTGCGCTCGCGTCAATGCGGGGAGTTTCGTTATTTACGTAGCTCTTATCGTCGCTGAGATTTGCGCTCATGTCGTCGTTGAGATCTGCGCTTTTGTCGCCGTTGAGATATGCGTTCAAGTCAATGCGAGGAGTTTCGTCATTTACGTAGCTTTTATCGCTGCTGAGATCTACGCTCATGTCGCCGCTGAGATCTGCGCTCGCGCGAGGAATTTCATTGTTTACGTAGTTCATGCTGTCTTTTGCATCGCCATGCACAGTAATATCAATACGATTGCTCACACCTCCTTGCTCGTCCGAAGCGATATTGTAGTGCGCATTTTGCTTGTTACGATTGAAATTTTCAGCGTTCGCATAATGGCGCGCATATTCGCTATTCTTCCAAAAACGTACCCAATTTACGAGACGCGTGTTCATTTTAGACAGTTGCTTAATGTACATACAAATTTGATCTTGAGCCGAGTTATCATGCGTAATTGATATATGCACAATCAAAATTACGACGATACCGAGAAGCAAAATTATAGAAAGAATGATCAAACGAGACGACCACACCGATTTATCACGGTCGCTAATTAGATGACCGCGTTCATCTCGAGATGTTTGCGTAGAATTCATTATTCGATTTGCACCTTTTGCTGTATACAAACACCATCTGACCTTAGTAATCGCGACTCCTCACAGGAAGTCGTAGGTTTCTTTCGTTGATAAATCTTTTATCACCAAAGGCGGCGTTACAACGCTCCTACGACTTTTCGTTTGCTTCGTCACAGTTGACGATACAATAGCTCGAGTTTCGCACCTACCGCGCAATTCCTTTTCATCAGCGAATATCATTTCAGCGAGCGTTCGTTCGTTTGACGCATGTTTCAGATCATCGTGAATCAAGCGTTCGATACTCATAATGAAAGCCATAATCGATGCCACTCGTCGGTCACATTGCGACGAATATAGATTATCATTCCAATACGATGATCGGTCATGTAGCGACTTTGCAGGTTCATCGTTTACAGCTATTCGATCGTTTCGAATACCTTCGGCCAACAGAACGCCACGCTCCACATTGGTCGGATCGCACACGATATAAAGTTTTCGCGTATTTGCATCTAACCAAGCGCCGAATAGTCGCGCATTTCGATATTCCGTTGACGAGTAACCTGCGCGACGTAACGCCACGTCCGACACGCGATAGACTTTCTCGATGTCATAGAAATATGAAAAGTACAAGGAGGCGCATTGGAGAACGTATTCGTGCTCGGATCCGATGGATAATGTGCCAATTAGACATTCGGTTCCTCCCTGACACTGGCTTGCAGGATCTGCGCATCTGTGAGACAGTTGTCCAAATTGGTCTGAATACTGCCTATCGTGATAGCGCAATGTCTCTTCCACGAATAACGAACGCATCAACAGTTCTCTGTCGAAATCACGTCCTATCGCGTACACGATTCGCAATTCACGCAGTGGTTTCTCGATGGATTGCCGTTCATATTCGATTCGACGGCATCGCCCTGGGACGAGACGATGCGCACGTATAGCCCGCTGATACCGCCAACGATGAACCTCCTTAGGCCCCTTTTTACACTCATTCGTGACTTGCAAAGACATGTTGTGCATGTTCTCTCTCTCTCTCTCTCTCTCTCTCTCTCTCTCTCTCTCTCTCTCTCTCTCTCTCTCAACTTATTCACTCATGGCCATAACGAGAAGCGTGACTTCAGAACTGCCCCATATTGTAGGCAGTCCCGGCATATATTTTTCGCATCGCGGTCGCTCACGTTTCGTTCTATCGAGTCGTGCCGGTTGACAACGTGAGCCCGAGCAAAAAATCGCCCATTCTATATATTTTAACGCAAGTACCGGAGTACAGAGCAGTAATCCGTGATTCTATTGTACTTCTTGACTATTCTATGATAGAGGAGATGCGAGTGTCCCGATTCGGCGCAGAGTGCGAGAGGGAACGGTAGATTGCCAATCTGTACGTGTGAAAGAGATGTTGGTGGAAAAGTCGTTTCATGCGAAGGGATCGGGGGTCGCGCGTATGCTTTAATTTTAGCATTAACTGTCTCTGGTCTTGCCAAGTTTTGTCTGAACACATGCGCCTATTTGTGTTTCGTTGTAATTTTTGGCTACTTCTTCGCAATCATCAAGTCTAAGTCGTCGATATTTTCATTAGTCGCTCTCGTCGCTCTCGTTTTATGTGAAGAGATATCGAAATACGGGCGGGAATAACATATTCGACTTTGACGAATTATTGTGTTACAAAAGTATCTCATCTCGTCCGTAAGACATGTTCAAAATGATTCTAGTTGGCTCATTACGACCTTCGCTATGGCTAAAACACTATCTAATATTTCTATCATCATCGTTGTAGCCTCAACCAACTTTACATTTGCTGCGTGGAGTGTCACAATGTCAGCATTCAGAACAGTATCGCTGTTTACATCGTTATGTTGTCGTACACTTTGCCGCTAAAATCTACAGTCGCTTTCTCACTCCAATTGGCGCCTTTCTCATCGCATCACTCTGCGCTTTTCTCAGCGCTAGAAGTAACTTTCTTCCTCCGCTTCAGAATCTGCGCTCTCGTCGCCATGCGCGTT
>NW_020230035.1:102186-135366 GCF_003227715.2 Harpegnathos saltator
TTGACGATACAATAGCTCGAGTTTCGCACCTACCGCGCAATTCCTTTTTATCAGCGAATATCATTTCAGCGAGCGTTCGTTCGTTTGACGCATGTTTCAGATCATCGTGAATCAAGCGTTTCGATACTCATAATGAAAGCCATAATCGACGCCACTCGTCGGTCACATTGCGACGAATATAGATTATCATTCCAATACGATGATCGGTCATGTAGCGACTTGCAGGTTCATCGTTTACAGCTATTCGATCGTCTCGGATACCTTCGGCCAACAGAACGCCACGCTCCACATTGGTTGGATCGCACGATATAAAGTTTTCGCGTATTCGCATCTAACCAAGCGCCGAATAGTCGCGCATTTCGATATTTCCGTTGACGAGTAACCTGCGCGACGTAACGCCACGTCCGACACGCGATAGACTTTCTCGATGTTATAGAAATATGAAAAGTACAAGGAGGCGCATTGGAGAACGTATTTGTGCTCGGATCCGATGGATAATGTGCCAATTAGGCATTCGGTTCCTCCCTGACACTGGCTTGCAGGATCCGCGCATCTGTGAGACAGTTGCCCAAATTGGTCTGAATACTGCCTATCGCGATAGCGCAATGTCTCTTCCGCGAATAACGAACGCATCAACAGTTCTCTGTCGAAATCACGTCCTATCGCGTACACGATTCGCAATTCACGCAGTGGTTTCTCGATGGATTGCCGTTCGTATTCGATTCGACGGCATTGCCCTGGGACGAGACGACGCGCACGTATAGCCCGCTGATACCACCAACGATGAACCTCCTTAGGCCTCTTTTTACACTTATTCGTGACTTGCAAAGACATGTTGTGCATTTTCTCTCTCTCTCTCTCTCTCTCTCTCTCTCTCTCTCTCAACTTATTCACTCATGGCCATAACGAGAAGCGTGACTTCAGAACTGCCCCATATGGTAGGCAGTCCCGGCATATATTTTTCGCATCGCGGTCGCTCACGTTTCGTTCTATCGAGTCGCGCCGGTCGACAACGTGAGCCCGCGCAAAAAAATCGCCCCATTCTATATATGTTAACGCAAGTATCGGAGTATAGAGCAGTAATCCGTGACTCTATTGTACTTCTTGACTGTTCTATGATAGAGGAGATGCGAGTGTTCCGATTCGGCGCAGAGTGCGAGAGGGAACGGTAGGTTGCCAATCTGTACGTGTGAAAGAGATGTTGATGGAAAAGTCGTTTCATTCGAAGGGATCGGGGGTCGCGCGTATATTTTAATTTTAGCATTAACTGTCTCTGGTCTTGGCCAAGTTTTGTCTGAACACATGCGCCTATTTGTGTTTCGTTGTAATTTTGGCTACTTCTTCGCAATCATCAAGTCTAAGTCGTCGATATTTTCATTAGTCTGTCGCTCTCGTTTTATGTGAAGAGATATCGAAATACGGGCGGAATAACATATTCGACTTAGACGAATTATTGTGTTACAAAAGTATCTCATCTCGTCCGTAAGACACGTTCAAAATGATTCTAGTTGGCTCATTACGACCTTCGCTATGGCTCAAACACTATTTAATATTTCTATCATCATCGTTGTGGCCTCAACCAACTTTACATTTGCCGCGTGGAGTGTCACAATGTCAGCATTCAGAACAGTATCGCTGTTTACATCGCCATGTTGTCGTACACTTTGCCGCTGAAATCTACAGTCGCTTTCTCACTCCAATTGGCATCTTTCTCATCGCATCACTCTGCGCTTTTCTCAGCGCTAGAAGTAACTTTCTTTCCTCCGCTTCAAAATCTGCGCTCTCGTCGCCATGCGCGTTTGTATCCTTACGGTTGCTCACACCTTCACGTTCGTCCAAATCGGTAGCTACGAAACTGGAACGCGAAACAGGGGCACCCTCAAACTCCTTGTTCTGTTCTTTGCCCCTGTCAGTATCGCTTATTTCGCTCCGAGCAGTATTAGGAGCGCGCTCAAGAGCATCGTTCGTAGCGACACCGTCGTGTGCACTTTCCATGTCGCGATCGAAATTTTCAGTGTTACCATACGCAATCGACATATACACAATCAAAGCTACGATGGTACTGAAGAGAGAAATTATAGAAAAAATGTGCAAACGAGACGACCACGCCAGTTTACCACAGTTATCATTTCGATGTCGGCATTTATCTCGAGATGTTTGAATCGTGTTCGCTCCTTGGCGAAGCGAGCAAGAGGCCGGGACGGCTCAGCAATGAGCGCGGGGTTGGTCGTGAAAGGAAGATGATCGTCGCTTTGGTTTCTCGTGGGATCGGTCCTCCGTTTCCTTCCTAATAAGCGTCGACGTTCGTCGAGGCGCTGGGAGGCCAATGCTCGCCAGTTCAAGCGCGAGCACCACTCGAACACGATCCCAGTTTTATTATATAAAATAATACAAAATAAACTTTGACAATTCTGGTCGATTGATCGTATGAAGCGCGTCCGCTCGAATCGCAATGCGTTGAGGCCGCACTCGTAGTTCGTCTGATGAGGTCCGACCGGAGCGGTCGGGCAGCGAATTCGATAACCGAACGAACAACGGAGCGGAAACGAGTTGTAAAAATACTTGCGAGCGGTTTCGCTTGAAGAAAGATTCTGTTCGAAGCGAGGAGCCGAAAAACGTTCGTCACTTCGATCTTACATTGTTTTTAGTTTTTTCCGTCGCTCGGAGAAGATTGGTAACCGCTCTTGTCGAAAACGTGACCATATTTGGCGGTCACATGCGGACCAAACGTGACAATAACAACGCGGTGCTCGATAGCAAACATGCACGGCGTTCTCACGTGCGAGTCACGCAGGATGTCTCGTGATATCGAGAATCCTCGATTTTGTCGACACAAAGAGCGGCGCCTTGGACGGATCGCAAACATTCCGCCCACCTTGAAACGCTTGTTTCGAATTCCGTTGGTCCTACTCGGTCTCGCAGTGGACCGGCAGCAGGCAAATCTTTACGATAGGCCTTTGAAGGGTGGAGTTGGCGGTGCGGACGGTAACCACCCGAGTGAGCCCGTCGGGACCGGGGTGACACTGCGTCACTCGCCCCAACTCCCACTTGCACGGCGGCAAGGTGGTATTGCGGATCAAGACCATTTTTCCGACCTGGATAGACGGCTGCACCTTCCTCCATTTTCCTCGTTGTTGTAGAGTGTTCACATAGTCGTGATACCACACCCGCCAAAAACGCTCGGTCAGCTGCCGCACGAGTTGCCACCGGGTCAACCGGTTCTCCGATATGTGGAGAGTCGACGGCGACGGAGGCAGACCGAGGTCGGACCCGACGAGCAGATGACCGGGCGTGAGCGGCTCGTAGTCATCGAGCGAGTCGGAAATCGGCGCGATCGGTCTTGAGTTAAGACACGCCTCAATCTGACAGAGCAGAGTAGCGTACTCCTCGAAGGTCAGAGTGTAGCTCCGCAGTACGCGACGCACGTGGTGCTTGACGCTCTTAATGCCGGCCTCCCACAACCCCCCGAAATGTGGCGCGGCTGGAGGGATGAATCTCCAGTTGACTCCGTCGAGCGCGGTGGAACTTAGAAAGTTCGGGTCGCGGAGCGCTGCCCGATAGGCCACGGTCAGCTCACGATCGGCTCCGACGAAATTGGTGCCGTTATCCGAGTAAACGGTGTTGGGTATTCCCCGACGAGCGGCGAACCGAGAAAACGCTTTCAAAAATGCCCGAGTCGAGTAATCGCGTACGAGCTCCAGGTGCACGGCGCGAGAGGCTAAACATATGAATAGAGCGATGTACGCCTTCCGCGTCGCTATACCTCGTCCTGCAGAGGCACGCACGAGAACTGGCCCGGCATAATCGACGCCGCAATGTGCGAAACAGCGAGCCGGAGCTGAGACTCGGACACGTGGGAGGTCCGCCATAATCTGGGATGGCACGGCGGCGCGCTCGCGAGCGCACACCACGCAGCGGTGTATTTGCTCCCGCACAACGCCCCGACCCCGAATCACCCAAAAGTCGCGCCGAACGATGCTCAGGGTTAGCTGCACGCCGGCGTGTAGCCCACGTACGTGAGCATGATCGACGATCTGTTTCGTGATACGATGCGACGCGAGCAGAATCGGATGACGCCGAGTCCAAGGCAGGGGAGCGCGCGATATCCGACCGCCGACGCGGAGAAGACCCTCCTCATCGAGAAACGGTCGAAGCGCGAGAATCGAGCTCTTCGACGGTAATTCCAAGCGATTCGCAAGCCTGTGCAGTTCCTTTGGGAACAACGCAGCTTGGATCTGCTTCAATAATCGCGTACGCGCCCCCGAACACTCGCCCGCCGTGACGCCCGGGCCCGCCGGCTCACCGGATGAATCTCCCGTAAGACGGCGACGACATCGCGCGATAAAGCGCATGATGTACGCGGTAACGCGAACCAACTTTGGCTACGAAGAATAGCGCTCGAGGAGCAGCGAGTTGAGCGATGCGGGTTCAGTGGCGAGGTGCGTCACGACCCTTTCCTCGCTCAGCGCCTCCGCAGCCGAGGCATCCCCGAAGGATGGCCAAGCGTTTGGCGGCGACGTCAACCACGACGGGCCTCGCCACCAGAGATCGTGCTTGAGAATTTCCAGGCCGAGCAACCCGCGCGACGTGCAATCAGCGGGATTGTCGGCCGTCGGAACATGCCGCCATTGAACGCGCGGGAGGCGCGCGTGCACCTCCGCCACCCGATTCGCGACGAAGGTCCTCCATCGTGATGGGTGCGCCGCCAGCCACGACAACATGACCGTCGAGTCAGACCAACAGCAGCATGTTGCATTGTCGTAACCTCCTGCCGTCCGCACGAATTCGACGAGACGCGAGAGGAGCACGGCGGCCGAAAGTTCGAGACGCGGGATGCTCATTGGCTGCAATGGAGCGACGCGTGATTTGCCGGTGAGCAATGTGATGATCACTTGACCTGAGTGCGTTGTTAGTCGCAAATAAACAACGGCAGAGTACGCGGAGTTAGACGCGTCCGCGAATCCATGCAGCTCCGCGCGTCGAATGTCGCGCCCGAATCCGGTCCATCGCGGAATGCGTAGTCCATCCAAGGCGGATAGATTCGAGAATATTGCCCGTCAGCGCGACGCCAGCATCTCGGGAATCGGGTCGTCCCATTCAAGTTGCCGTCGCCACAAGTGCTGCATAAAGATTTTGGCGCTGATCGTGATCGGAGTGACCCATCCGAGTGGATCGTACAGTTTGGCGATAGTCGATAAAATGGAGCGCTTGCTCTCGGGGACGCAAGCTGGCAACGACACGCTGATTTGAAAATTGTCTCCCGCGGGCGTCCAAGTGATCCCGAGAATCTTTACGCTCTCATCAATCGCGAGTGATCTGGTGCACGCGAGTCCATGATTCGCCTCATCGAGGTCTGCGAGAAGTGCGGCTGAATTCCCGGACCATTTACGAAGTTCGAAGCCGCCTCGCCGTAGCAATGCTGTGAGCTGATTCCGGATTTCGATCGTCTGCCCGACGTCGTCGCTCCCGAATAGTACATCGTCGACATAAATGTTGTTTTTCAAGAGCGGAGCGGCGAGAGGGAAATCGCCTCCGTCATCAATCCTCAATTGCTGAAGGACTCGCAACGCAAGAAACGGAGCACAGGACATGCCGTAAGTCACGGTCATTAATTGATATTCACGCGGCTCGTCATCCGGCGCCGGGTGCCACAAGATCCTCTGATAGTCGACATCGCGGAGATCGAGCTGAATTTGTCGATACATTTTTTCGATGTCGGCCGAACACGCGTATTTGAAATTACGCCATCGCAGCAGTACGGACGATAAGTCGGTCTGCAGCTTTGGCCCGGCGATCAAATGGTCGTTTAAACTCGAGCCGTTAGTCGTCGGACTCGATGCGTTAAAAACTACACGCAATTTTGTCGTGGCGCTATGAGAACGAAAGACTGGGTGATGCGGTATGTATGCGACTTGCGAAGACGCGTCTGAAATCTCCGGTGCGCGTCTCATGTGTCCGCTGAGTTCGTATTCGCGCAAAAACTCGTCATATGCTCGTCTTTGTTCCGGCTTTGTTTGTAAACGACGCGTAAGTGCGGCAAGGCATCGCACGGCGCGCGAGCGCGAGGATCCGATATCGATCGGCGGTCCGCTGCGAAACGGCAAGCGGACGACGTATCGACCTTCCACCGTTCGCGAATGCGTCGAGACGAAGTGTCTCTCGCACCGCTCGTCATCGGGCGTCCGCTCGACGGCTCGCGGAACCTCCTCGACTTCCCAAAATCTCCTCATTTCATCCTCGAGTGAAATCTCGGCCTTACAATGATGCGCCGAAATTACTACGCTCGACGCCTGAGTAGCGAGCGCGCACGCCCGCACCCTAGGCGCAGAAGCCCGGGTGATCGGACCTGATATAAACCACCCGAACACCGAGTTCTGCGCCATGAGTTGACCGTCGCCTCCTCGGCGAAGGCCCTCGCGAACAATATCGCTATAGAGATCCGCCCCGATGATCAAATCGATTGGATCCGAGCTGAGCGGATTCGGGTCGGCCCAGCGCAGATCCGCGAGATGCGTCAAGCACGACGCATCCACTTCGCAATGCGGAGCATACGTCGTGAGCGATCGCAATATTAGCGCGGCGGTGAGCAACGCAGGAGTTTCCGCTCCTCGAGGCGAGACGATGATCTCGATCGCATGCCGGAAAGTCCCCGCGTTGACGCATCCCACAGCGGAGACGGCGACCGGACGACGGAGTCTTTTCGCGCGCAACGCTTTAGCAAGCTTCTCGGAAGCAAAAGTCATCTCGGATCCCTGATCGAGCAGAGCGCGAACGGTCACCGATCGACCGCACGACGCCCGGACCGTCACCCACGCAGTGGCCAAGAGAACGCGAGCGGACCGAGTCCGGTCGTTCGAAGCGAGCAACGCGTGAACCTCCGCTCGAGATCCGGCGGACGACTCACGCACCTCCGTCGCAGCGTGCGATTCGGCAGTGCCGCCACTGGAATCCGCAGCAGCGTGAAGCAGCGAATGATGTCGTTGCGAACATGTGCGGCACGAATATTTACTTTTGCACTCATGCGCGGCGTGATTAGCGCTGAGACAATTGAAGCATCGCCGGTGCTTCTTTACTAGCTCTCGTCGCTGCTGCGAGCTCCCGCGGACAAAGATCGGACACGCACTGAAGTAATGACCAGCCTTACACAGCGGGCAGCGCGATTTCGCGGCCGGCGCATCGATTGCGAGATGAACGCGCGATATCGGAACGGCTTTAGCGCTCGCTTGAGTTCTATCTCCGCTCGAGAATTCCTCGAGCGCCCGGATGCGCGAGGCAAGAAACCGTTCGAATTCGTCGAAGGTCGGCGGGTCAGAATTTTCGGTAGTTCGCAAGTTCCACGCCTTTCGCGTGACCGGATCCAAGCTTCGCGAGCCGATATGCACGAGAATATCGTTCCACAATTGTTCGTTCGATCGCTGCAGATTTCTCAGCGCGGCTACAGTCACGGTGATTTGTCCGCGAAGCGACTGGAGGTCAGAAACGGACTCGCGCGAGAGCGTCGGCAGACTCAACAAGGTTGACATGTGAACGGAAATCAACCGTCGCTTGTTGTCATAGCGTGCCTTTACTGCGTCCCAAGCAACTTTGAAGTTATCGGCGGCGATCGTGAGATTCGCTCAATGCAATCCGACGCGCGACCCCGCAAGCAAGACGACAGATAATGCATGCGCGAGAAATCATTTAATTCTTTATTTTCGATGATGATCGCGGAAAATCGATCGCGGAATGTCGCGGTTCCCAGTCCGTCAGCGTCCCGTCGAACGGCGCGAGCTGAATCGGCGGCAGATGCGCTTGAGACAACGCAGACGGCGCGTGCCGAGCATACGATGCGTTAATAGATTGGTTCGGGCTTACAGGGGGTTCCAGCTCCTCCAATACCTCAGCCATGTAATCCAGCGTGATGTTGTACTTCTCCTCGGTAGCGTCAAATACGTCGTCGGTGAAGTAAACGATCTGCGCCCGGCGGTCCGGCGGGATCGTCTTTTCCAGGACGGCGTGCCCATCGAGGAACTGCAGCCAGATTTCCTTCAGTGTTTGGATCCTGGATCGTGTGACCGCAGGCGTCCATTTGTTGCGTCCTAGCTTCTTGAAGTTGTCGAGAGCGGCGTTTAATTGATGCTGTAATCGTCCTTGTCGTTCCATGGATGCAGACTGGCGGAACTCGGCTTCTCGATGTGCTCTCTTCTTCTACTCCCCGATCCGGCTCGAAGGACCAGCAATATTTTGTTCGCTCCTTGGCGAAGCGAGCAAGAGGCCGGGACGGCTCAGCAATGAGCGCGGGGTTGGTCGTGAAAGGAAGATGATCGTCGCTTTGGTTTCTCGTGGGATCGGTCCTCCGTTTCCTTCCTAATAAGCGTCGACGTTCGTCGAGGCGCTGGGAGGCCAATGCTCGCCAGTTCAAGCGCGAGCACCACTCGAACACGATCCCAGTTTTATTATATAAAATAATACAAAATAAACTTTGACAATTCTGGTCGATTGATCGTATGAAGCGCGTCCGCTCGAATCGCAATGCGTTGAGGCCGCACTCGTAGTTCGTCTGATGAAGTCCGACCGGAGCGGTCGGGCAGCGAATTCGATAACCGAACGAACAACGGAGCGGAAACGAGTTGTAAAAATACTTGCGAGCGGTTTCGCTTGAAGAAAGATTCTGTTCGAAGCGAGGAGCCGAAAAACGTTCGTCACTTCGATCTTACATTGTTTTTAGTTTTTTCCGTCGCTCGGAGAAGATTGGTAACCGCTCTTGTCGAAAACGTGACCATATTTGGCGGTCACATGCGGACCAAACGTGACAATAACAACGCGGTGCTCGATAGCAAACATGCACGGCGTTCTCACGTGCGAGTCACGCAGGATGTCTCGTGATATCGAGAATCCTCGATTTTGTCGACACAAAGAGCGGCGCCTTGGACGGATCGCAAACAAATCGAATCCATCGTTAGACTCGTACCTTCTGTTACAACTTAGTAGTCGCGATTCCTCATAGGAAGTCGTAGATTTCTTTCGTCGATTAATCTGTTGTCACCACAGACGACGTTACAACGCTCCTGCGACTTTTTCGTTTGCTCCGTCACAGTTGACGATACAATATTAGGTGTGTGAATATGACTCCGCCCTTTTTTGTTAAAATAAAACACATTTGCTTGTTTAGAAAATTAAAGAAACGTTTATTGAAAGTATGCTCCATCTGCAGCTATAACCTTCGCCCATCTTTCAGATAATTTATATATTCCTTGCCTGAAGAAGTCCTGGTCTTTTGAGCTGATCCAATTATCAAGCCAAATTTTGATACTTTCGTATGAAGTGAACTATTCTCCCGTAAGATCTGACTGCATCGTCCGGAATAAGTAGTAATCTGAAGGAGCTATGTCTGGCGAATATGGCGGGTGGAGTTGCACTTCCCAGTCCTGTCCATCTAAATATCTTTTCACGACTTCTGCGGTATGCGGTTTGGCATTATCATGCTGAAGAATTAATTTGCTGTGCCTATTCACCCATTCTGGCCGTTTTTCTTCTATGGCTCGCTTCAAACGCATTAGTTATCGTCGGTAAACTTTTCCTTTAATAGTTTGGCAACAATCCTCTGTCAATAATGCTTCCAATTCAGCATCTTCAAATTCATTTGGTGGTTTCCCATGTTCTCTGTCCTCAGTTCCGAAATCATTATTTTGAAATCGTCGAAACCATTCCTTACAAGTTGTATTAGATGGAGCATGATCACCGTAAATCTCCACAAGCAAACGATAAGTTTCCGCTGCACTTTTCTTTGCAATAAAATAGTGTAATAATACTTCCCGCAAATGATGTTTGTTTGGAATGAAAACCGACATTTTCAAGTAGGGTAAAACACTTGTTGCTTACACTTAAACTAAATTTCACGTAGTGCGTTTGAAAGTTGACATAAAGTACTATCGAATACAAGTGTTGCCAGTTATTAGTATACGTTAACAATACTAAAAGCAACATCTGTTGGGAAAGGGCGGAGTCATATTCACACACCCAATAGCTCAAGTTTCGCACCTACCGCACAATTACTTTTCATCGGCGAATATTATTTCAGCGAACGTTCATTCGTTTGACGCATGCTTCAGATCATCATGAATCAAACGTTTGATACTCATAATGAAAACCATAATCAATATCACATTCGTCGACCACATCGCGACGAATATAGATTATCGAATCACGTTACGACGGATATAAATTATCGTATTCCAATAAAATGATTGATCATGAAGCGACTTTGCAGGTACTTCTTCGCAGTCACCGCTAAATCGTCGATATTTACATTGCATCTGTCACTCTCGTTTTATGTAAAGAGATCTCGGAGTACGGACGGAGTAAAATATTTGACTTTGTATATAGGGTGCTGTATATAGGGTGCCTCATTTTAAGTGATATTGGCAATTATCTCGCAAGTTGGTCATTTTATTGAAAACTTTTTCGAATGAAAGTTGCATGGCTTGAAAGGGGATATGATGGAAATGTGGACTTGACCTTGAGTGACCTTATCAAAATAAGGTCAAGGTCATTAATGTTTTTTTCAAACGGAAACCCCTATTTTTTATTACATATTCTTGTAGCTTATCTCGAGAGCTTTCCAAAACACTATAATAAAGTTACGTTTTATTGAGTATTTTCCGAGTTACGAAGCTTGAAAGTTAAAGCAAGACCGATCACTGATCCGGCTAACTTGTAAGGCAAGACATATCAACGGCTAAAGACATATTCGAACTGATATTGGAAAGACGTTGGAATAAATATATTAAAGTTTCAGGAGATTATATTGAAAAATAAAACATATTTCATGGCAAAAAGTTTTATTTCATTGTTAGGCCGAGAACTTTTCAGACTGCCCTCGTATGTTACAAATACTTCCTTTATTAAATCTGGTCTTCAAATTACAATGCAGAATGTAGCGGCAGCGCATTGCGCTCGTGCGGGTTACGTAGTCTTGCGTTTTCGTTTGGCTGCTGTTAGCGGTGTTGTCGTAGTATGACGGCACATTTCTCCAATGGACCATAAAAGCGCGCGATCGTAGATGCGTTTTCGCGTAGAGAGAGAGCGAGAACGTTGCGAGGAGAGGCATACGCCTCGATTGTATACGTTGTAACAATCCAGCGCTCGCGATACGTTGCGCGGCATTCCCGCGTACGGATTCGTGACGCCTGAATCAAATTCGCTAGCTTTGACGAATGCTGCACTAGAGACGCAATTTTCAAGCAAACTGTCGTACGTTAGACGACAGGCGCCCATAGGATTGTCTCCGGCGTGCTTGACGCTATAGATGAAATTATTATGCGGCGAGTCATTGCTGACGAAGAAGCAGCCGTAGCCAGCGTACCCGATGCAACGACCGTCGTACAATACGTGGCGCGCGCTTTTACGTTGTTCCAGCAATTGGCCGCCGACCTACAAAGCTGTACATAGATGAAATGACGTCTATCGATTCGCCGCGGTCTGTGATGAAACCAGACAGATCGGCATAATGAGCCACTCCTTTTTGGCCAAAAGAATTTTGCAACTTGAACGTCTGACACGTATCGATAGCTCGCATGATGATTCTAACAAAGCGTGCAAACAGCTCCACCGAAGTTTCCGCTACGGGCGAAACGGAGCGATCGTATCGCCGCGTCTCGGAGTATCGATACGCGTCGTTTGTTTCCATTGGACAAGTCACGCTGATCGATTGAACAGAACCGACTCCGAGTTGCGCTCTGCGCCGTTCGCAAGCTTGCTCGTGCAAGAACGATGCGTTCCATGTCACGTAAACGTCGCACGCATACTCGATCAGTTCGCCTTCGTCGCCGTTGTCAGCCGCTTCTTCTTCGTAATCGTTATCCTCATTTCCCCTTCCGCAATCGTTTTCGTCACCGTCGCCGTTGTCGGCCGCTTCTTCTTCGTAGTCATTGTCTTGGGCGATCGTTATGCGACGAGGCGCCCGCTGCCGAACGATGACGGTTAGATTATTATTGCTGCCATTGACGAAAATGTGAGAATGTACTCGAAAGGTTCCTACGTGCAACATAACGCCACGATTGGCATCATAATGCAGCTCCATGCGACTACGTCGAATGTGTACGAAAGTACACATTCGACCGACAATCGATGGCGATCTTGCGGCAAAATACAGTGTCGCCAGTAAATCGTAATCTCTGATCGATTACATAACCGTCCTCGCAGTTAAGCATATCCATATCGCCGAATGCAAGGAGTAGCTTAACACTGTTACGAGGTGTAGTGATCGAACTGCTGTTTCCGCCGCCGCCACCGCCGCCACCGCTGCCGTCGTTGCCATCGTTTATTCGCACTCGGGTCAATTTTCCGTTTCGGTCGAAATAACCCCGAGGCCAACAGTCTGTCTCGTAGTTTACGTCGCAGTTGCGTATCGTTTCGAGCGCTCGTCTATGCGCATTAATTCCCACGATACATTTGCTAATCTCCGTCACGTATGGATACGCGCCTATCGATACCGTGGCACGCAATCTCGTGAACTGTGGTCTCGATGGAAAGCCGCCGTTGTTGCCGTTGATCCAGTCGCGATAGAGGGACAGTTCATGCCGACCGAACCAGGAATGCGCGCGACGACGTGGTAGCACGGACGACGATCGCAACCAAACACCTCCTGTTGTCGTCTCATTCCACGCGTTGATCTGTGTTTCCTTGGACACGGAGACGCTCAACGACGTTTCAATCGGCACGAACTCGCGGCACGAAGAACAATAACGAGCGACCGTCTTCGTCGTCGTTGTCGTCGTTGTCGTCGTTGTTGTTTCGTTGTTCGAAGGTTCATCGTCATTCGCAACGACTATGCCGACACACAACGGCACGCCGTTCAAAAGACGTACATTTACATAAAAATCGACATTTCGGCCGTCGTCGCCGCGGTCGCCACTCAATTCGGTTACAACCACAGTCGCTCCGGGTTCGCGATACTTGACAGCCAAAGCAAATTCCCACAGGTTGAAGCTCGAGTTGTTATCGTCGTCGTCGTCGTCGTCGTCCTCGCTGTTGAGAATAGTCATGTTGTCGAGTCGAACGATCGGCATCTCGTTGACAGCGAGCATTACATACGGCACCTGATATTGCTGCAGGGATGCATGTACGCAGCGATGATATCTGCGCAGAGCGTATTCGCGCATCCACTTGACCGTGCGCTGAACAGCAGCAGCCTCGTTAATGATATATGACTCACACATCGAGTGAACCCGATTCATGACTCGTCCGGCGTTCCCGATGTTCCCCACGTTGAAATAGCTGAGAAATCGATCAAAACCGCGAAGCATGCGCAGACACGTCATCGCATTGAGATTGACGACTCGCATTCGCTTGATCATCTCGTGATTGTACTCAGGATCGCTGTGAGTCTTTGCGCATAGAAATGGTTGCGTCACTTTGGCGCATTCAAAGGGAGCGTCCGGAGCGCGAAAGTGAAAGATCAACTCATTGTCGCCGTCGTCTACAAGCGTGCCGCTCACGCTTGCCGAGGCCGATGTGGTCGCGGCAAGAGATCCGGTGCGCGCGAAACGTACCGTACGAGCGCGATTAGTGCGAATCTCATTCTTCATCAGTCGCTTCATCGATTCGCACCAATCGTGTTTGATGTGTGTCTTGCGACTGATGAAGGGCAACAGATTGGCCCGCTGGCCCATTGAGGCGTATTGCGCCACTATGTAATGAACGCGACTTGACAAATCGGCCACATTTCGTGATGGCGACTGTTGCTGCTGCTGCTGTTTCTCATCCTCGTTCGAAGATGACAGCGACGATTCGACCGCCGCGCGTACGGTGTGTTCAAATTCGGTCATGAGCGCCGTGTAGAGCGCCGGTGCGTTCGAGACGCGCTTGTTGCACAGATGATCGATGTCGCATCCCTCGATGGCCGTGTTGCGAAAAATCGTGCTCTTCCTGCCATTGATCGCGGTTGTTTTGCCGATGCCGCGCAACATGTACTCGCGACAATTACGAAAGAATGAACTCGGCGACAGCCCGTCGAACGGCGGTTGCAATGCATCTCGAGCAAAATCGCCTATTATGGCAGCAGTTGCAATGGCAGATGTATTGTTCGCTTCATCGCGGTCAAGAACGTATTCGCCACGCGCGTCAATCAGTTCAACTTCGCGCTTTCGCTTATCTCGCATTCGGAGTTCGCCTGATTTATCCAAATACAGCATGTGGCCCTTTCCCGTGCGATTGTACACGTACAGGCGCACTGTGGTGTTGATTGAATTTGTGTGTTCACAATACCGGTGTCCCTGGCGCGCATCGGTGCTGATGAAGCTATTGAACAACCAAAAGTTGCCGAATGCAAACACGCGACCGAGATACTCGGACTCGGGTTCGTTGGCCAGAGACCAATTCTGTTGTCGTTGTTTGAAGGACAACGACCTGTCATCGTTGTCTTCTCCATCACTGCCGCCGCCGCCGCCGCCGCCGTCGTCGGTGATGTCGATAGTGATGAGAGCCTGTGATATCGTCGTCCGTATAGCCCGATCGAGATTCGTGCCTATCACATGTGGTAGAAAGTTACACACGTGCATAGATAATCGAACGCCGCTGCCGCCGCCGCTGCGGTTATTATCAGCCAGGTCATCTTTGCGTCGGTTATCGGTGTCGTTATTGTTGATCGACTTTGAGATATTGACGCATGCATTGTATCGACCGGTAACGAGGATGCGAGAGAGCTCGTGAGCTCGCACACCAACGAGACTGCGACGTCCACCATCGGTGAACGCGACGATTGCGTCCTGACATAACTCGCACGAGTAACGTTCATACAAAGCGTTCCATTGGCGCAAAGCGTATCGCGTTTGCGGATACGAATCGCGCAAGTATGTCAGATATTCGGAACCGTTCATCATCTGAAGTGCCGCGCGTTCGAATCGCACTGTGATCGCACACAGTCCTGATCGTCGTCGCCGTCGCGCCGATCATGTTCCGAAGGGCGTAACAACTGGTACTTTTCGCAAGCTTTTTCGCACAGATTCATAAAGTCGTCCAACCAGTGCTGTTGGGTATCTACCGCCGTAATAACCACCGCTGACGTCGTAGTCCGTCGTAAGGTCGACGATACGGCTGCGGCGGAGATGATGATGATTCAATTGCCGCTGTGTGGTACGAAGTAGTTCAATAGCGGCGACATCGCCGCGTCGGCGACTTCCAGTTTGTGCGCAAATGAGTCGATGTGGCAGTACCGACGTATGAAATAAGGCGTGATAAATTCCAGACGTTTTGGGTGGAAATAGACAGGCGTGAGACCGATTGGACACGCGATCGTAGATCGATGCAGTACGGACCATCGCACCGTAAGAGCAACTCACATACACCATGAGCATGAGTACACGCAAGGTGTGCACGTATGCTGAGTCGTCTCCCACGTCCACGAGGCCGCACGAAAACACGACGGTTATTCCAGTTGTCGTCATAGTCGCGACAGCGGCGGTGCTCGATCTGCCATCACTCTCTCGGCGCAACAACAAATCCCATACACTTCGTCGTACCGGATACAGTCCGGTCTCGCGATACACGCGTCCACACCATCTCACGAGACTAGACACGAGCGCCCACGCCTCGCGTGCACTCTCGAATCGATAATCTAGCAGTTTGGCAGGTCGCTCGTCGTCAATACCGATCCCAGCCGTCGGCGCAAAGATCGCGCTCACGTCGCATCGCCAGATCGGTGCGAACGGTTGCTCTGCAGATGACGTCGATAACGATAACAAATTGTCGTCGTCTTCAGGCCACAGATGTGCCGAGATGCGTTCTTTGCGAATACGAGAGTCATGTACTCCGCGACTATAGGTGGTACGCGCGGTAATCGAAACGTCTTCGTCGTTCAATTCACAGCCGCCGCCGCCGCCGCCGCCACCGCCGTCACCGTCGTTGCGTAATACGCGCTGAGCAAAACCGTACCGGGTGAGAGCGACTGATTCGGATCTGTGTGGATATGTGGCCACGCCGAGTGTCACATGTTCGTGTTGACCGTCGCGATAGGAGCATCTGCGTTCACAACCACCGTACCAAGCTTCGCTGTAAATTCTTCGATGCAATGCCTTGTACACTCGTATCATCGAGTGTGATCCTCCGATGGTAAATAGGCGTCGATTGTTGGCTATGAACATCATTGTGTCTCGTGGATCGTCCGTTTCTTCACTGGTTACTACCTGCGCGTCGTCGTCGTCGTCGTCGTCGTCGTCATCATCGTCGCTCGAGTTACGCACGTCGTGGCGCAATCGCTTCGCTGGTCTCCTGCGACGTTACATTTGTCCTGTGCGAACGAGCGAACGACCGAGACGTGTGAGATACCAACCTGCGTTATTGCTACCTCCGTAGCCATTGTTTTCTCTGCTTGTTTTCGAGAACAAGTCAAACATTGAGGCATGCATATCGCATAGTTGAAACGCGCATGTTGTTGCCGCGGCGGTCACTTCGTGCCTCACGCGTCAACCGCTGTTCAAATACCGTAAGAATAGAACTACAACAATGACACCCAGAACGAATTCGAACGCCTCATACGCAAGAGTGTGTTGCAGCATCTTCAGGTTACTGAAAATGTTTTCCTCTTCGCACCTTCGCGCGACTCGGTACACATTGCAATCGTACGCGTTCTTTCGTACGCGTTGTTGCCTTTGCACCGCGTTTTTCTAAAGCACTAGACGTCGCGTACTACTCGCAACTCCGATCGCATGTAATTGATCAAACGGAAACGAGCGGACTCGAGGATGCGGCTTAGCCACGAGTTAGAGATGGCAGTAGCTGACTTATCATCCGCGGGTGCGTCGTCGTCGGTATCATGCACACTGTTCAGTACAAAATCGCATAAGGCATCGCACAATCGATCCAAATCATCTACATCGGCGGCCGAAGTGCCGCCTTGTCGATCGTTGCCGTACGTATGCTTTCGAGCCATTACGAGATCTACAGACAAGGTAAACATGGCGAGAGGCAACAATATGACCATTATCGCGAGAAGCAATAACGCGAGATGATACGCTGCACCACCGCCGCCGCCGCCGCCGCCGTCATTGCTCACGAGTGTCATCGCGAGATATGCTGCGGAAATGACGACACCGCCACACATAGTGGCCGTGTTTACTGCGAGATCTGTGCATTTGGATGTTACGTTGCGCCGTGTTGCACCCAACACGCTATTGCGCGGTAACACGTCGGTTGTATATGCACTGGCCAGTAACGCGGCCAATTCGTTCGTCTCGCACCGTGCGCTCCACCGTAGCGTCGTTCACGTTCAATACGTCGTCATCCGTATTGACGCGCTGTCCTAACGAATTGTAACGCCTATGGCAAAGCAATGCAAGCTCCAGAGCATTGAGCAGACCATCGGGTTATCTGACACGGTCTGCTGCGCTTCAATGGATCCTCTTTCTCGATCTGGCCGCCGTCATTGCTACGTTTGTAACGAGTACGACTGGCCTCGTCATAGTGTTCATTCTCACGTTCGACGTGCGCTCCACCGAGATGAAAGCGGGGTACTCATGAATGCAGTTTCTCGCGAGACCTATCGTCCAATGTTTGCATTATCGGCGATGTCGCTGCTGATTGTTCGCCGCCACCTGCGAGAGCAGTGGCGCCGATTTAGCGTTTGAGACCACGATTGTCCCTGATCATGCCATCTACAGCGTCACGAAATTGGGCAAAGTACCATGGAGTGTCCGTTTGATCGAGAATCAAAAATCGCTCGTCCGGTCGCGGTGTCGTGCTCGCAGATGCGTCTTCCTCGTTGCCTTCGGCCATCGGACTTTCGCGATCGCGCAAGAAGAGTGCCAACAGCAGATACGGATCGTAACGCGGCACGTTGCAACGCTCGCGCTCTCGCAGCCAGCCGATCGCTATGTCATCGTGTGACGCGTTGTCAAATTCCGATTTGTAATTCCCCGGATCCCAGCCGAATATGAGCATAATGTCAAGCAGAATGGTCACTAGTTCAGTCAGGCCAATCACCATGTCGATGCCGCTAGCTGTGGTAACCAATGCAAGAAGCAATCGCATGGTGATGCGAGACAGCGCAAATGACAGCATACGTGCCGTGCTTTCGCGCACTGCTAGCACTAACAACTGGCGCGAGACAACACCTGATAGACGTTGGTCTACGAAGCGAAGCGCTCGATTAAAGCCTAGCTTGAGCATTTTGCGCACAAAAGTCTCCATGGTGATCGAAATCAAAATGTTTCGCACCTCTGCAGACAATGTATTCAGTATGTCAGCGTTGATGACCGAGCCGCGCAGCATATTGCCGCGGATCTCTTCGTACAATTGATCGAAATCCAGCAACCTGCAATCGTCATCGTCGCTGCCGCCGCCGACGCCGCCGCCCCTATTCGCATAATCGTCATCGTGCAGCCGTATTCCCACCACAGGTTTGTGCCAATTGTTCGACTGAGAACTGATATTGGTGGCGTCGCGACGAACACGTGTTGTCGTCGTTTTCACCGTATGTTTTTCGACAACGATCGCGTGGTCGTTCATCTGTATCATTTTGCGGGCTGAGGCACGTGCATCGGTCTCACTCAGCGAACGACCAGGTGCTGCATCGTTGCGCCGCAGCATTTTTTCGCGACGATGTTGCCATTGTTCCGGCGTTACCACCGCAGCAGCCACCTTTGTGTCACGATGCGTCTGCCGACGGTCGTCGCGCGCAGTGTGCGAATTGTCGCCACCCGTGTGAAAGTCCGTGGGAGTGGCTCGTTCGATGCGACCGCCGCCTTGATTCGTCCACACGTGATCGTCGTCCGTTAGACCCAGATCGCTCAAGAGCACATTCGGTGGTGGAAGGCATCACGTTTCGTCCACGTCCGTGTACCAATGAGCTTGAGAACGTTTCGTCAAAGGTACCGCGCTCGCATCTACAGCGCTCCTCTTCGTCGAAGCCGGGAGCACTGTGTCGCAATTGTCACCGTAGATGGCGTGGCGCATCAGAGCAGAACCGATGAACGTGTACGATAGTATTCGATCGAAGGTTGACTTTTCGCACGTACGTGTCTTGGGATCGAAGTTATTGTAAAAAGCCTCACAGTACGAACGAGAATGCCGCGCGGTAATGATCGCGCGGTCCAGAGCGTTTGGCGCGAGCAAATGATACAAGATGCTCTTGTCTGGCCGAGCTCGAACCAAATCGTCACCTATGGCAAAATTGCTCAAACGGCACACCGGTTTCTCGCCCGGCGCCATACGAAGTGCCGGAAGTGTAGCAAACATTTCGAGCGTGAAATTGGCCAATTCGCACGAGTCGCTCGCGGGGTCATATTCTAATTGCGGCATGTCGGGTTCCTGGCGCGTTCCATCAACGTTTCGCTCATGGTTTGGCAGTAATCGCTCATACAGGACCGACGGCGGCGGTCGTTTGTTATTGGGCTGATGTAGGGCGATTGTGCCGTATACGGTTTGTACTCGCCCGTGGTCACGTTCATCACGAGATACGTCGTTTCTTCGTAGCGTTTGGCCACGGTGTCACCTACGGCCGAATGCCCTGCGACACGACTATCACGCACCATGTAGCACGCCGGTTCGCAAGACGTTAACGTCGTATTATCGCCGGAAGCCCACATGCGAGGCATATCGCCCGGCATGCACGTGCCCGTTCTCGCGTATTTTGCTCTACAGCTGAGATGTTCGCAAGCGGTGCGTTCATTCATCCAACGCAAGTTGACCACGATCGCGACGCACAGTGTGCCGAAAGTCGTTAAACGTGGCCAAAATAGAAAAAAATGAAAATCGTAATTTTTGGTTCTCCTTTACAGTATATTTTCGAGAAGGTCCAAATTAATCAATTGTAGTTAAAGTATGTCGGAATTCGACTGTATAACGAAGATATGTAGAATGAAAGTTATATATATTGAGATGTAAGAAATAGCACGATTATAATCCTCAGAATGATATACCTGATTTTGCTTCGAAAAAGTTTCCATGATCAAAATGACTTTTCCTGTTTAATATCTGATCCGTTTACTTTCATTTACAAGGAAAATAATATTAGAATGTCTTATATATATCACATAACAATTAAATGTAAAGAAGTTATATTTTATATACTGTCTATCATCTATTTCGTGGCATACAAAAAATTCACGATCTGCCACAACGTTGTACTTTTGTTAAAACAAAGGTAGGATGTTTATTAATGTTTATACAGAAGTAGAAACAGCGGTATCCAGCGGTTACAAAGATATGATAAATTTTATGAGCAGCGGTCCATACTTTATACGCTTACGGTCAAATCCTCTCAGTTGTAGATAATACCGATTCATATCAAAATTAAATTGTCGACCAAAATAATTTACTCTAGTTAAATTTATGACGTTGGCAAACAAACTAACAATTAACCACAAACTTTAAACTTTTATTTATTTCGAACGCGATAACAACTGTTTAATAATGCAACCTAGTAAACATTTTATGTCGAATATGTAACATATATGTTTAATGTTATACACAGAGATGTTTCTGCTATATATCTGACTTTTATTACATATCTGAAACGCAACAAAGCTTATATATGTAGCAGAACCATCTCTGTACATAACATTTAACATATATGTTACGTATATGACAAAAAATGTTTACCGTGAACATTTACGGGGAAAATTGTAGTTTTTAACGTAAAATAAACAAATCATAAATTGATAAACAACATAAACAATATAAATATAAAAAACTAATAACAATAAAAAATATAAATATGAAAATTATAAATATAAAAGGTAAAGGTTATATAAAATAAATATTTTTTGTTGCTTTGTTTTTATATATATAAACTATTTTATAAACTATTTTATAACATTACCGTGACAGAAATCTCCCCCTAGGTAGAAATGGGAATCCTTATGGGTAATGGGTGTAGCGCGTATAGTGCTATTTTCCTCGCGTCCGCGCTTCCTCGCTCGCGATTTCACTCACGAGCTTCCGCGCGTTAATACATGGCACTCGCCGCACCGCGGCGACGTTTTCTCGACGTTAAAATCGAGTTGCGTATTGTTTGGGAATGGATGGCGGCAAGAAAAAAAAGAAGAAGAAAGAAAAGAAAAGCAGTTCGGTTGTGAGGAACGACTCTCGCAATCAACAACGAGCTCCTTCATTTTTTCGCTTCTTTTCTCCAGGTTCGTATGCAAAGTTTGGTGTCGTGATAAGAAAAGTGATTTGTGCTTGGATGGGTTGTCGAATTTGTGAATGTTTTCAAGGTTTGCCTGCGTTCCTGCCGACTGGTTTTCCTCGGGAGGCCCGGCCTCTGGCTGTCATCCTGTGTTTCTGTGTTCCTGCGCGTCTGCACATCCTTCTTTCCTGTGTTCCTGCGCATCTGCACATCCTGCGTTCTTGTATTCCTGTGCGTCTGCACATCCTGCGTTCCTGTGTCCCTGCGCGTCAGCACATCCGCGCTCCTGCGTTTCTGCGATCTCAACCACTAGCCATCCTCGAGCACTCCAGCCTCCTAGTGCACTCCTGCATTCCAACGCTCCTGCATCCCAACCGTCCAGCTTTCCTCGAGCCATCCGGCTTCCAGTAATCGCATTTTTTATAAAAGTTCTCCAATTGATTTCTATGGTTATAATGTCAAAGGAACACTACGCACGTGTACAATTAGAGTCAGACTATTTTCTTTTCACTATAATCGTATACGTATAGTACTTAAGAGGAGGCGGTCGCTGTCTCGACTTTATTCCGACTTCTGCCCGCCGACAAGTGTGCAGCGGTAACGGCATCCGTCATAAGTCGCTCGTACAAAAGGATACGGTCGCGACTTCCGTTATAGTCGTAGTTTTGTGATATCGCGTACATGCGATTTTGCGCTAAGTCTCCTTGATGAGACTTAATATCGCGGCCGTTTTCACAGCCCTCTTTAAACAACTTAGTAGCGATCGTCTTCACGATCCATCTCTGAGAGGTTGTACTCTTATGCGGCTCTTCATGCCGGTGAGTCATGGTGATCGAGGTTTGGTATACGATAAAATATACAAACATACGTTTTTTCAATAATATTGAATACTTGTCTTTTTAATAATGACATCTTTTACTAATAAACAGCTTGTTGAAGCTGTCCGAGAACTTCGTCAAACTGAATATAATAATTATTTACAAAAATACATTTTAGAAATAATGAAATTGGAACAATGTTCTCCTAAAATAAAAAGAGATTTACAAAAGTATGTCACTTCATTCGTATCAAGATTTAAAGAAAAACAATCTAAATATCGTACAAATTTCGATGAATTTTTATTAAAAAATAAAACGTGGCTCGAAAAAGAATTTAATCTTCCACCTTCTATTCTATCTTTGCAAAAATACCAAAATGTTGAAAACAATATTATGAAACGTGGTCGTCTAAAACTCTCTTATGAAGAGAGTAGTGATCGCACGAAGAGAAAAAAATCTTCAGACCTATCAGCTTTGCACTCGTCTAATATATTAGCTGTTGCAACATGTACGAGCCTGCGGAAAGAAGGGAATGAAAGAGTAGCAAACTTGATATTAGAAAGTATATCCAATAAGTCCGTCTCAAAAGCTCCTGTTGTCCATCCCTACACAGAGGAGGAAGCTCTTGCTCTGATTATTAACTGCCGATTTTCAGTTGACCAATATAAAACATTACGTATCGGTGCCAAAGAGAGAGGTGCTGATATTTATCCCAATTATCACAAAATATTGAATGCAAAAACTCTCTGTTATCCAGAGAACATTGTTATTACAGAGACATCCGCACAAGTACAATTGCAGTCTTTACTAGATCATACCGTTTCCCGGCTTGTTAATGTTTCTCAACTTGTGTTAGACTCAATAAATCCCACATTACTACAAAAAGCAGAATTGCTTTTGAAATGGGGTTTTGATGGCAGTTCAGGTCAGTCGTTATATAAACAAAAGTTTTCTGAAAATAAAGAATCTTCTGACACTTCTCTGTTTGTTACATGGCTTGTGCCTTTGCAATTGCAAACATTATCCGCTGATGGTCAGTTACTTATTTTATGGAGAAACAAACAACCTTCTTCCAAACGTTTTTGTAGACCGATACGCCTACAATTTATGAAAGAAACAAATACCGTAATAATAAAAGAGAGAAATTATATTGAATCTTGTATTTCTGCATTAACACCGGTTATTATAACCGATCCTGTGAAGATTACAGTAAAGTGCCGCTTGAGTCTAACTATGGCTGACGGAAAAGTGTGGAGTGCTCTTACAGGAAAGTCTACTGCTACATGTCACGTATGTGGAGCTACTCCAAAAGACATGAATAAATTAGACATTATTAACACTCGCCCATTGGATGATAAAACCTTACAATTTGGTGTTTCCCCTCTCCATTGTTGGATAAGATGTTTCGAATGTCTTCTCCATATCTCATATCGAATAGAAATAAAACAATGGCAAGTGAAGACCGAAAGCGATAAATGTAAACTGAAAGAGAGAAAAAAGATTGTTCAAGAAGATTTTAAAAATAAAATGGGATTAACCATTGACGTTCCAAAGCAGGGCAGCGGGACAACAAATGACGGCAATACGGCTCGCAGGTTCTTTGTTAATTCTAAATTATCTAGCGAAATTAGTGGAGTTGATGAAACTCTAATTAATAGATTTGCCGTAATTTTAAGAACAATATCCTCTGGTTTTGCTATAGATGAGCAGAAATTTGGTACCTATTGTTCCGAGACAGCTCAACTATACGTCCGTTTGTATAGCTGGTACTTTATGCCCGCTTCTGTACATAAATTACTTGTACATGGGGCTAGCATAATATCAGCATGTATTTTACCGATTGGTCTTCTTTCTGAGGAAGCTCAAGAAACTAGGAATAAGGATTGTAGAGATATAAGAGAATATCATACCCGAAAAATGTCGAGAATCGCGACGAACGAGGATTTATTTAAAAGACTTTTGCTTTCCTCAGACCCTGTCATTTCGTCCTTTAAACAAACTTCTGTTAAAAAAGCTGATCCTTTTCCTACAGAAGTTCTTGAATTGTTAGCAGCTCCAACTTTGGAAGATACAGTTTTATTGTATGATGAATAACTATATATCATAAAATAATACAAAAATATAGAAACAAAAATATACGTGTTATTTATTTAAACAATATGTCAATATTATTTAGTTATTACGCTATTATGTTACTTTCGTATTTTTTCCCGTAGAATCGAGTAGCGTAATCAGTTTTGTTCTACAGTCATTATTTAGTTATTTGTTTATAACAATTCATTGCAACATTGATTTTTGCAACTTCCTTTTTACGGGAAAAATGACTCCTCATGCTACGGTTCTATTTCCAATTATCAGTTTTTGGCTAACCTTCCTGGTTCAGCCATAATTAATTTTGGCCACTTTTCGGGGCTTTCGGCACACTGTGCGACGTCTCGAAAGGCCTCGTTTTCGGCCTCGTACGCATAATCTCGCTTGGGATCGGCGCGTCTCACGCGCACCTCAATCTTGCTGGCTATATTGGGATAATACGTGGCCAGGTCCCATAATTGAAACAGCAGAGCTCGATTGGCCACATACGCCTGACTCTGCGCTTGATCCATTCGCGTAAACGTGGGTTTCGGGGGCAGTTTTTCTCGTACACCCGAACGGTTCAACGACGACGCATTCGTCGCCATGACAGTTTCGCCGCTCAAATGATTGGAAGCCATGCTCTTACGGCTGCTCTGCGTCCGATTCGCGCGTTTCGCCGCGCAATATTCGATCGTACATTGCAACCATGGGTTCCAGTCTTTCGGAATAGACGTGCGACCGTCTCGCGTCGGTCAGGGCGAGCAACAAGTCAACGTCGACGACGACGTTGTCGTTGTCGTTGTCGTTGTCGTTGTCGTTGCCAGAACGACCCAGCTCGCACATGGTTTCATACAGTTCTCGAACATTGGCATCAACTTGGCCCCGATACGGTATTCCTCCGGCTCGTTCTCGAGCTCGATTGATAAACGTACGCCACTTGCCGATCCTGCATTCGGCGACGGCGGCGGTGGCGGCGGCAGCGGCCGGTGACATGTCCGATACAAATTCTCTATTGTCGTTCCCGTCCTCATTGTGACGCAACACGCCGGCCCGACTGAGCAAAAGCAGCAACAGAGCGCCGGCTCGATCTCCGTCAATCATCAACGCTTCAGCCGGTCGCAGGGCAGAACGACTCTCCTCGTCGTGTCGCCAATGCCGTTCGTCGTCGTCTGGCGTCTGGCGTCATTTGTCTGGCGACGGCCATCGACAACGTATCGTTCTCTGCCAGGATCAGCTGGTCGGCTGTCCTGTTGCAAGCGCCGCCAGTCATGGATGCAGCCGCTGTAACGAGCGAACCATGCGAGTCCAATGTCGCCTCGAGAGCATCGATTATCCAGTCGGTCAAACTCATGTCGACGCGGCCTCTCTCTTCCCCTCTTTCTCTCCCACTCTCTCTCTCTCTCTCTCTTCGTACTGCGTAGAGCGCGAATATTATGTAAGGTAGGCGACACGGCACGATATAGTAATAATAATAGTCCAAGATGCATTCAGCGCGATTCTTTCGTGAGCTACAGCGTCAGCCGCTTTGGCGCATCGACGGTGACGCTTTGGTAATGGATGTTGCACCCGATTCCTTCGTCATTCATCGACACGTGACGGAGGACGATTGCTTGATTTAATTTATAAAAACGATTCGGATGAATCGCGCTATTCCCGTGGTACTCATCACTCCTACGCGCGCATATGTAGCACCTAGCGTCACCGTTGAGCTTCGTCCTACCGCAAAACCATACGATCCGCACATTAGATTCGCGCCAATCAAGGATCTCGATGCGGAAGAGAACGCCGCGGCCGTCTCGGCTACCGCACGGTCTCGAAAATTCGGCGAGAAGATTCTCGCACCTACGGCCACACACATGTACGACGTGCACGGAGTAGACTCGATCAACGAAGTTAGACCGAGATGTATGCGACGCCCGATACGTATAGAAATGCGAATAACTGACAATAAGGCCGTGCAATACGACGACAGACCGTTGATCGGTCAAATTGCTTGCGATGGTCAAGTGGTTGGAAAGCACTACGTTGCTCTTGGTGCTCAAGGCCGAGTTAGTGATATCGTATTGACTCGTCGCAGTAAAGGTGAGTTGCATAATAATGCCTCTTGTGTTTCGCAATTTTTGGCCATTTCTTCGCAACCAGCGCTAAATCGCCGATATTTTCGCTGCGTCCAGCGCTGTTAATTATCCGTTGTTCAAACTCGTCTCTATCGTTTTAGTTGGTGGTGGAATAAAAGCTTCAGCAGCCGGCGTACTAACGGCGTACCTGCTGTCAATCAACATTCGGTACGTTTCGATTCGAACGCTTACGATATCGGCGGCAATGACAGTTTCAGCAGAGATAACGAAGAATTGGCCCGACGCATAGAAGATGCATCTATAACGCCGCCAACGACACCGAGATCGGACCACTACTATAACGAGGACAAAGAAGATGAAGAGATCGAACGCGAGGAGCAGCGTCAGCAACAATTGGCCATGTACAAAATTGCCAGCAATGTAGGCGACAGATTATAATGGCGTAGCGCATCGAACGATACGAGACTGATACACCATCATGTTTCGCTCTGTAAGGTTGATACGAAGACCCGCGTGCTTGAGACCCTGAATAATAGTACATATTTGTCATGGCGATTAACAACGTAGCACATGACGCAGACACGTTCAATATACGCCAAACCTTCAATAATTTGAGACGCACCTTGGCGCCCGGATTGACAAAAATGTCGGCCACCTGGTCCGACTGTAAGTCCGTATTGTGGAACACGCGAAACGTTACCTACGTCATATGCCTGTTGTCCATCGTACTACTGATTGCCATGATACTTTCGTGGAATAAGAACTTTATCGTATTCCTAGGTGGCTCGCTCGCAATATTCGCCATGTATGGCGCGCTTGTCGCTAGTAAACAGTCGTATTTTTCCGTCTTTGACAACGCGCTGGTCAATTCGTTCACAAACAGCAGTGAGGACAACGAAGAGGCCGCGGCGGAACACACCGCTACGGCTCAAGTCCGCGCTGCTGCTCTTCGCAAGTAAATAGCGTGTAGCGTGAGTAATTAAACAAAGGGGATTCTAACTAAGGTAAGGGGGCGGGGGGGGGCACGGGGCGAGAGGTCCCGCGGGGCAAGATGGTGAATGTGACGTCACGTATATGTCCAGAGAAAAACGTGCCGGATGTTGCTAGACTCGAATCTGGGCCCCGCGGTTACTAGCGTGGACTGACTATGGTGAGTGGGTGGATTCTCTGTGAACAACAGCGATTGAAAAAAAAAACGGAGTGGAATAGAATGACTAGCGACAGCAGCAGTCATCCTGTCTCCTGCCTTCCCGGATCGTCCGCATGGACTGTCCGTCTATCTATCATCGCAGCAATATTCATCTTCGTGCTCGTTTGCGCGATCGCGTATTCAGTAGTAATAGTGGGTCTCGATTACGATGAGAAGCGGCTGAACGAGGTGGCCGGTCAATATGAACGTCAGCGGTGGCTCCAAGAGCGTACCAGTAGTGACGTAATTGTTAGGCCGCTCGTATTCGAGATGCTGCACAATGCGTGGTGGTATGCGCAGAGTGTCATTGATCGCAATACGAAAAGTAGGACTACCAATGGCCGCGCACTTTTGCGAGCTGATGTGACAAAACGGCAATACGACGGACTAATTGTGATCCGACCGGTCGGTTGGTATATTTATTATCGGGTTAACGATCGATTTTTCTATCTGACGAATACTTTCGCTGGGCACGACTCGTCCTGCCGCGCGAACGAGAGCTCCGTTGTTACGTTATTGCCCGTGCTGAAATCGGAGTCAATTAACGCGACTCTGCGCACAGCTTGTCTCAACACCAACCAACTTGAGCTGATGAGCTTGTTCGCCGCGGATCGTAACGCCGTGCACGACACCATCGTCCTCAACGACTTGCTCGAGTCACGGAGCAACAGCGGCAGCGGCGGCGACGACGAGGAGGAGGAGGCAGATACGCCGGTCACACTGATCGACGTGTTGAATCATTTGTTGGACGCTCAAGCACTCTGAGAAAAAATGAGTACGTGTTTGCACCGCCGCGAAAGTTGCCACGGTGTCGGCGAATTAGCTATTTGCTTGAACGACTTGTTCCAGGAGATAGAACGGTTTCTGAAATCGTGACGCGACCAAGCGGATGAGTTACGACTCTATCGACACGCGATAAGACTCGGTAATAACCTAATGCGAGCTATGATGGACACTGTACACGACCTGCTAACGTCGGTGACAACGGCAGCGAACAGTGCAACTACAAACGATAATTGCGTTTTTGTGGCAAAGTGTTTCTGTCGTACTATAGAACATGTGAGCGATTTGACTCGGGACATGACGCGCGAAATGGCTCGCAATTATCGCCGCCATTACGACGTCGCGCTGGATGGACAGTGGCGCACATGTGAAACTTTGCCCATTTATGTGCACAGGCGAACGCTCGGGATGATAGTGTGTCTCTTCGCGCAACAATGCGTCGCTATATTGTATCAGATAGCGGCAGCGGTCCACTCACAATCCACGACATCGAGCGACAATAGCGGTGCTCTGCGCTGCTGCGTCTGCGAGCGCAGCTTCGACAAGACGTTTCATTATTTGCAACATGTTCGCGTGCACTATCGACTGAACATGTATCCGTGCGATCGATGCGATGCTTCGTTTGTACAGCAAAATGGACTCGATTATCATCGCACTAATTGCTGTTCCGGTTACGGGGGATATTTGAGAGATAGTATCGCTGCTACCGATCTTGCGATATGTTACGAAATGTGCGATGCTTGCGATACCTTTCACGAAAACGGCAGAGAGTTGCGCAATCACGTGTTGCGTAGTCATGCCGAACAAAATATCGACCTCGGCGTGAATCGTATGCAACAGGAAACTTTGTTTCGATATTCTGACCAAACGTCGCGAACGTTGCCCATACTCATCGATCAACGGATTCACGCGCTGATTGAAGAAAACAATGACGACAGCGGCAGCAGCAACAACAGCGGTAGAAATGACAACAATGATTCATCTCTCCCCCTCTTTTTACATCGAAACTGCGAAATATTTGAAGAATATTCGAATCTGCTGTATAAATTGCAATAAACTACTGATAATTGAACTATCCGTATGTAACAGTGAATATATCTCTACTCATTTCTTCCTCCCACAAATATCGCGTGCGTGCACAAAAGAAAAAGAAGCTCAGAAGAAGCAGCAGCAGCAGCAGATCTCTACCTGTCTCACATCGAGAGCCTTTCCGTTCGTTTATATCGCACGTCCTCGCACGAATCGCATGGACATTGAGCTTGGAAGTTCCCACGCATATGGCAGCGAAACCCTTCCTCGATCGTTGTCCTCCATTCATGCATCGATTTGCGTCGACTTTGCATTGTTTGATCCGCATGTTACGAGGAAGACGTTTGATCGACTCGACTCGATTGACTGAAGCACGAGATCGAGCAAAAAAAACCTCCCGTTCTATATACGTTAACGAAAATACCGGAGTACAGAGCAGTAGCAACTGGTCCTATTGTACCCTTGACTGCTTTGTACTACGGTACGTGCAATAGTACCGGCGCGCGCCCGGCACGGCTCGGTACGTACTGAAAAATTGTATAACATGGACAGTAGAGGGGGGGGAGGTTGGCTTGTTCATTGGTCGAAAATCAAAGTGGTGAGGAAAATTCCTCCAATTAGGTACAATGGACTCCCACCACAACTCGAGCGATTTTAATCGGCGAAGGTGTTAACTAGGTATCGTAAGTTAAATGTTGAAAAAAAGTTACCAAGTTTTCCTCAAATATCTGGAAAAATATTAGGCAAATAGAAAAATGTTTTGAACAAAAGTTATTCAAATTAATTGATGGAAAAAGACGGTGTAATAAAAAATTCAAGTTTCCATTCAAGATTTTTATGTTGATCTTGACTGGATTTTTCAAGGTCATCCCAAGGTCAAATTTATAGCATCAGTAAATAGATTTTTTGAAACTCTACAACATTGGTTCGAAACATTTTTCTCAGAAACATTTCGTTTTCGAGATATTTGACCGTTTTGAGACTTTTAAAACATATCATATATGTAGGGTGACCCAAAAGTAACGGACCATGCGATTTTTCTCATAAACGCGACATTTGAGAGAAAAATATTTCAGACAAAAGTTGTAGGGGTTTAAAGAGTCTATTTACCGATGTCATAAATTTGACCTTGCAATAACCTCGAAAAGCCCAGTCAAGATCAACATAAAAATCTTAAATAGAAACTTGAACTTTTTATTACACCGTCTTTTTTCATCAATTAATTTGAACAACTTTTGTCTAAAACATTTTTTTATTTGCCTAATACTTTTCGAGATATTTGAGGAAAACTTGGTACCCTTTTTTCAACATTTAATTTACGGTATATCGCTATTTGTCGGAAGAAAAAGTGGTATTAGACTTTTTCACTTTATTTAGTCTCTCTAGAATATATTGCTACAATAGTGCCCTGATTTTTGTTAATTTGACGATTTTGAAATTTCCAAAGGCCGATAAGTTAATAAAAATCAGGGCACTATTGTAACAATATATTCTAGAGACTAAATAGAGTGAAAAAATCTAATATCACTTTTTCTTCCGACAAATAGTTAGCGATATATCGTAAGTTAAATGTTGAAAAAAAGTTACCAAGTTTTCCTCAAATATCTCGAAAAATATTAGGCAAATAAAAAAATGTTTTAGACAAAAGTTGTTCGAATTAATTGGTGGAAAAAGTCAGTGTAATTAAAAGTTCAAGTTTATATTTAAGATTTTTATCTTGATCCTGACTGGGCTTTTCGAGATTATTACAAGGTCAAATTTATGACATCGGTAAATAGATTCTGTAAAGCCCTATAACTTTTGTCTGAAACATTTTTCTCTAAAATGTCGCGTTTACGAAAAAAATCGAATGGTCCGTTACTTTTGGGTCACCCTGCATATATAGGGTGTTTTAAAATTCTCAAAACGGTCAAACATCTCGAAAACGAAACGTTTCTGAGAAAAATGTTTCGAACCAATGTTCTAGAGTTTCAAAAAATCTATTTACTGATGCTATAAATTTGACCTTGGGATGACCTTGAAAAGCCCAGTCAAGATCAACATAAAAATCTTAAATAGAAACTTGAACTTTTTATTACACTGCCTTTTTCCACCAATTAATTTGAACCACTTTTGTCTAAAACATTTTTTTATTTGCCTAATATTTTTCCAGATATTTGAGGAAAACTTGGTAACTTTTTTCAACATTTAACTTACGATATATCGCTAACTATTTGTCGGAAGAAAAAGTGGTATTAGACTTTTTCACTCTATTTAGTCTCTAGAAAATATTGCTGCAATAGTGCCCTGATTTTTTGTTAATTTGACGATTTTGAAATTTCTAAAGGCCGATAAGTTAATAAAAATTAAGGCACTATTGTAACAATGTATTGTAGAGACTAAATAGACTAAAAAAGTCTAATACTACTTTTTCTTGCGCCAAATAGCGATATATCATAAGTAAAATGTTGAAAGAGTTTTCCTTAAATATCTCAGAAAATATTAGGCAAATAAAAAAATGTTTCAGACAAAAATTGCATAATTTTAAAAGGGATATAAAACAGCAGTAATGCTATGTTTACAGATGGTGTCACTTTCGAGATATTCATTGATAATTGCTTTTCTTAATCGGAAACTAATTTTTTATTGTACCATTTTTTTCTACGAACTAAGTTTAATAACTTTTGTCTGAAACATTTTTTTATTTGCCTGACATTTTCTGAGATGTTTAAGAAATACTTGATAACTTCTTCGGCTTCACACTCCCGTATAAATGGCCGCCCTACGCTCCCGTTCACGTCCGCCTTCCCCGCTCTTTTTGTAAACGCGACATTTTAGGGAAAAATGTTTCAGACAAAAGTTATATAATTTCAAATGGGACATAAGACAGTGATAGTATTTTGTTTACAGATGGCGCCACTTTCGAGATATTCACTAATAATTATTTTCTTACACGGAAATACTAATTTTTTATTGTATTATCTTATTTTACCACCCAATTGGAACAACTTTTGTTCGAAACATTTTTTTATTTGCCTAATATTTTTTTTAATATTTAAGGAAAACTCTTTCAACATTTAACTTGCGATATATCGCTAACTATTTGTCGGAAGGAAAAGTGATATTAGACTTTTTTATTCTATTTAGTCTCTAGAATATATTGTTACAATAGTGTCCTAATTTTTGTTAACTTATCGGCCTTTGGAAATTTCAAAATCATCAAATTGACAAAAAATCAGGGCACTATTGTAACAATATATTCTAGAGACTAAATGGAATAAAAAAGTCTAATATCACTTTTTCTTCCGACAAATAGTTAGCAATATATCGAAAGTTAAATGTTGAAAAAGTTTTCCTTAAATATCTAATAAAATATTAGGTAAATAAAAAAATGTTTCAGACAAAAGTTGTTCAGATTAATGAGCAAAAAGGGTTGATATGATAAAAAATTGGAGTTTCCATTTAAGAAAAGTAACGATCAGTGAATAGGATCGAAAGTGGCGCCATCTGTAAACGTAACGTTACTGCTGTTTTATGTCTCCCTTTAAGCTAATATAACTTTTGTCTGAAACATTTTTCTCCAACATGCTTAGTTTTTTTAAAGAAATGAGATGTACGGATTGTCTCGAACATTCAGTATTTGTAGCATTAGTCGTATCAATAAAAAGAGATTAGATAGCACACTCTCTGTTATTTCTATTCCTTTTTGCTGAGCATTGTTATGGAGACGAATGTTCCTGAGAAAAATGCTTCTGTCGCGGCGAATGAAGCAAATTTGGACGGATGTTACGGTGGCCAAAAACACAGTCAATGCAGAACGGGATGAGGAAGAGTTGCTGCCTCATTCTGTGTTATCAAAGCAAGCGACGACCCATTCGAAACATTTCGAGCAACGAACGAAGCAGCGACATGTCGATTCGAATCAACAAAACAACAGTGAAGTACCTGAGACAACCTGGAAGACAACGTGGACTTACGAGGCGAAAGAGGAATTGCCTGCTATAGCGTTTGTGCGTCTCACGAAGGATGCGTCTGCAATGAATCGATGTAGCGCAACGACTCGACTTCGCGAGTCATGTAGATCCGATGCCGCGGACTCGCAATTTGCTCGCTCGATCATGTTTGACA
>NW_020230036.1:0-42608 GCF_003227715.2 Harpegnathos saltator
TACCACCACCACCACCACCTCCACCACCCCGTGATAGCGCGCTGATTAATACCGGTGCCTCCGCCGCCGCCGCCGCACAGTGTGCCGAAAGTCGTTAAACGTGGCCAAAATAGAAAAAAATGAAAATCGTAATTTTTGGTTCTCCTTTACAGTATATTTTCGAGAAGGTCCAAATTAATCAACTGTAGTTAAAGTATGTCGGAATTCGACTGTATAACGAAGATATGTAGAATGAAAGTTATATATATTGAGATGTAAGAAATAGCACGATTATAATCCTCAGAATGATATATCTGATTTTGCTTCGAAAAAGTTTCCATGATCAAAATGACTTTTCCTGTTTAATATCTGATCCGTTTACTTTCATTTACAAGGAAAATAATATTAGAATGTCTTATATATATCACATAACAATTAAATGTAAAGAAGTTATATTTTATATACTGTCTATCATCTATTTCGTGGCATACAAAAAATTCACGATCTGCCACAACGTTGTACTTTTGTCAAAACAAAGGTAGGATGTTTATTAATGTTTATACAGAAGTAGAAACAGCGGTATCCAGCGGTTACAAAGATATGATAAATTTTATGAGCAGCGATCCATACTTTATACGCTTACGGTAAATCCTCTCAGTTGTAGATAATACCGATTCATACCAAAATTAAATTGTCGACCAAAATAATTTACTCTAGTTAAATTTATGATGTTGGCAAACAAACTAACAATTAACCACAAACTTTAAACTTTTATTTATTTCGAACGCGATAACAACTGTTTAATAATGCAACCTAGTAAACATTTTATGTCGAATATGTAACATATATGTTTAATGTTATACACAGAGATGTTTCTGCTATATATCTGACTTTTGTGACATATCTGCAACGCAACAAAGCTTATATATATAGCAGAACCATCTCTGTACATAACATTTAACATATATGTTACGTATATGACAAAAAATGTTTACCGTGAACATTTACGGGGAAAATTGTAATTTTTAACGTAAAATAAACAAATCATAAATTGATAAACAACATAAACAATATAAATATAAAAAACTAATAACAATAAAAAATATAAATATGAAAATTATAAATATAAAAGCTAAAGGTTAATAAACATTTTAATAAACATAAAATAAACATTTTTTGTTGCTTTGTTTTTATATATATATAATATTTTATATATATATTATATATATTACCGTGACAGAATTCTCCCCCTAGGTAGAAATGGGAATCCTCATTATTATTATTATTATTATTTAAAAGACTTTTGCTTTCCTCAGACCCTGTCATTTCGTCCTTCAAACAAACTTCTGTTAAAAAAGCTGATTCTTTTCCTACAGAAGTTCTTCAATTGTTAGCAGCTCCAACTTTGGAAGATACAATTTTATTGCATGGTGAATAACTATATATCATAAAATAATACAAAAATATAAAAACAAAAGAAAATAAAATAAACAAAAATAAAAAAATATAAAAACAAAAATATACGTGTTATTTACTTAAACAATATGTCAATATTATTTATTACGCTATTAGTTATTACGCTATTATGTTACTTTCGTATTTTTTCCCGTAGAATCAAGTAGCGTAATCAGTTTTGTTCTACAGTCATTATTTAGTTATTTGTTTATAACAATTAATTGCAACATTGATTTTTGCAACTTCCTTTTTACGGGAAAAATGACTCCTCATGCTACGGTTCTATTTCCAATTATCAGTTTTTGGCTAACCTTCCTGGTTCAGCCATAATTAATTTTGGCCACTTTTCGGGGCTTTCGGCACACTGTGCGCCGTCGCTGCCGTCGCCGCCGGATGATCTGTACCAAGCAAGTTGAGACGTTGTGTTTTACGCGTTAGAAGCAAATTGAGAAATACGCGCAGTTTGATCATGGGATCTTGCCCAGGGAACACATCGTTACGTACGAAATCACGTACAATTTCATCGAGAATTCCGCTGCGATCGACAAATGCCTCGAATTTAAACTTTCGCTTCATGGCGGAAATCAACATGAACCCATGGACCCGATGGGTCATGCTCGCATCTTTTTGTTGGTACTTGTACGTCAAACGCGAGCGCAAATAATCTCTATGGGATTCGTCAAAAATACCATTCACAGTAGCGAATGTACCAGATTCGCGAATACCGTCGAAGAAGCCCTTGCGCATCATGGCTAAAAATTGTAAAAATATCTGCACGTGTGAGTCCAAACGTCCGATCAGTCTGTGCCATTTGCGCTGTTCAGTCAGAGAATCATTCTCAGATGGAAAGGAGAAAAACACAATTCGTTGACCTTCTTCGACGATATCTGCTGTGACAGTATTATCGTCAATGATCAGATCCATGTCGTCGACAAGAGCATTACTTTTGTTGCGGTGTGTTGCTGTTTCGCTACTGTTGCCATCGGCGTCTTTCGCTACGTCGTCCCAGTTGTTTTCTTCGTTAACATCGTTGAATTGCTTGCGTAGCTGCTCCATCATGGAAACGGAGATGTTACACTTGCGCGAATGCCATTTGGCGTGATCGTACACTTCCAAGACAGTTCCCTTGATCGAGTGCACCATCTCTCGTACATATCGCACATAGTTTTCATTGGTCACACCAGTCTCTCGAATGCATAAGTCTGCATCGAGGCGAGACAGTAAAGACCAACAGGTCAAATTCAACGTGTTGTCCATTGCTTCAATCGCGCGATATGTGCTCAATGACTCCAAATTTTTTCCGTCGGAATACCCCATTGTACACTCGTTACTCTTGTGTTTCATGCTCATCGAGTTCCACATATTGCCCAAATTGTTCCAAATTCGTCTGATATCTGCGGCGGCATCGCCTGACAAACTTCTCACCACCACCACCACCACCACCACGTTGATCATCGGCGGCAGCGGCGCCGTCGTTACTGCCGCCGACGATACAGTCATTGTCGATGCTATTGCCAACAGGTCGAACACGTTCGAGCCGTTCCATGGTACGTTCTGACTTTTCAACAATGCGTTCGGTAGTAGCGCGTCCGCGTATGTTTCTCACAGGGGACCGATCGCGTTCCATTCGATCGCCACACTTGTTGGGGATGCGTACCGGCGGTGAGCGCCGACGTTTTTCAATTTTCTTGTCATTGCGATCGTCGATCGTATCGTCATTATCGCCATAGTCGTCGCTATTATCAACAACAGCTCGTTTGTACGAAACAGATGGGCGATGATAGGACTTTCGGTCACGTTCGTTGCCCTGTTTTCGTTTCTCGTTGTCATTTTGTTCCTCGTTGTCGTTTTCTTCCTCGTTGTTGTCGTCGTCGTCGTCGTCATCGTCGTCGTTGAGTAGAAAAACGCGCCGTTTCTTGTGTTCAATTTGTCGCTGTTTCTGCTCAGAGTCGGTTCCCTCCCGATCGTTGCCAACATCGTCGCGATTATCTCGTCGCTTCCCAGATATGTTGTCCTTACTCAATAGGTAACGGTCATCTTCCTCTCGTTTGGTACGCTGAGAAATATATCGATCGATGTTGGTCCACATGTCTTCCGAAGCGGCGGCGGTTGTAACGGTTGTACTGCTGTTGCGTGACATGTTCGAGAGTATAAGTAGCGTGAGGGTGCAGAGAGTGCGTATGAGTACGCGTTCGATACGTCGCGATTACCAATAAGAGACGACTGACGTGTAGTCGTACGAGTCGAGCCTGTTATATACCCTCTACGCACACACTTGACTCACTATATATGATTTTCCTAAGGGTGTGCAGCGCGTGAATAATCTAATAAACGCGTCACTGATTTTAGCACTTGTTGCACACGCACGTCTAAAATAAGGAGGGACACGAGATAGATCGAAAGGTAGAGGTGGTGCTAAGAACCGATAAATAAATCTGCGCATCACGGCTTCCGCACAAAAAAATGTCGACGCAAGACTGGAAAAACACGGCCATAATTTTTGTCATCCTTGTGGTGATTGTTATCGTATTGGCCCTTTGGCTCGGACGAAACAACAACAGTGGTAACGGTAGCTGGACCAATAGCAGCGGCAAAAAAGCGGTAATTCGAGCAGATCGAGCGGTAGCGGCAGAAACGATAGTAATAACGATGGCAGTGGCGACGACGGTGACGTAACCGTTCGCTTTCTCCTCCTCCGTCGTCGTCATTGTCGTCGTCCTCTACGTTTGTTTAGCCGCTAAGCCGCTGGATCCCTCTTGAGATCCACCAGTCGTCGCATACATGCGTGTTAACAAATGTCATTTTTCAGGTCATTCCGGAAAGAACAGCGGTGACAATACTGCGACTGCGACGACGGGGAATGCATCACGGCAGTAAAATTGAGCAATCGCTCAATGCACGCTGTTGTCCTAGTGTAGTAAGGTACGCCACGACGATCAGAGCGTGTGACATTCTACATGCGTAGAGATGACGGAGCGCACACGCGAACGCGAACAATTTCGCGCGTCACGCAACTTGGATCTAGGTGATTCGATGCGCGACGATGATTTTAGCGTACGACGTAGTGCAACCAGTGAGCCAGAAGTTGAATTGATGGAGATGGATGAATCGCGCAATGCTAGCGACAACGGTAACGATGCTATTGAAAATTTCAAACAGCAATTTTCACTGCCCAAATGGTTAACGCGCATGCGACCGGTGCCATGGACGAGCGCTGAGGTGTGCCAAAAGAACGTGCGTCGAGGCCGTAACTGCTGCTTGTTTAGTCCATTGCAGTACTGCAGGGGCCTCGATGTCATAAATGGGTTCTGTGTGTTTCACCTGCGCGCCTTGTTCAATCTCGTATACATAACAGACGCTCTATATCAGGTTAATCAGAATGGCGAAGCTGTGCTATAGCATCGTTCCCAGTGTTTCGTTGCGGATCCACGACCGATCGACGATCGATTAACCGCGGTGTTTCCGATTTTCGAACTGTTTGATCGAGAGCCCACAGCGAACGATATTTACCTGAGTAACTTGCATCGCTATTTACTGTCCGTCAGAGCGACCGACTGGCAACGAGTCTACTCGATGCACGTAAACTTTCTGCATCGGTTGATCACGTTGCACGGTAACTTTGCGCTCGTGTTACCACCGACTCGCGAGGACCAACAGTTTGACAGTCAGCTCATCATGCACTGGAACCTATGGAACGAGTACTATAGCTGGCTTCTCGTGAAATATCCGGCACAATTGGGCCTAGCGTACTCGAACGGCTCGGACATTGTCAATATACCGGTGCATGTGTGCACGACTATTATGCAAATGATAGTACGTCTCTTCTCAACGTGTCACACGCGAATCAACGATAGTCGCTTCTACAGCCTTCCGTCCAATTACGGCATCATGGTGCGCGGCCATTTGGCGTACCAAGATAATATGTGTTCAAACGGCACGACCACCACCGAAAGTGGTATACACGCCTGCGGCAATCTGGCCACTCTGCCTATCCTCCGTTACGATGCGTGTGAGACCCCGACTCTGCACTTTGACAGCGCGGTCAATTGCTACGAGACCTTTTGTGTGAACGCCAAGGTAGACCACGAGAACAAGGGCCTGAGTCGCGCGATAATGGTATCGGATAACGATGAGAGCGACGACACGATACTCCCTGTATCAGCTGTGCACACGTCGACTAGTAGTTAGCAGCGGCGGCATTCGTCAAGCCGGTACGACGATGAACGGCTGTACGGTGGCCGATGAATGTTTCGCGTTTCTCAAGACGCGTAAAGTACAAAGCGGCCACCTTTGAGCTCTCAATGAAATGCAACATATTGTTACGTCCTAGAGGAGGAACGCAACCCTTTCGTTCGCGAGTAAGGCGAATCTCGTTCGTACACGCGTGTCAGTGAACGGATCAGGGACCCGACGGGTCCCTTTACTCGGGCACCGACGTACGACGAGCGGTCCGTTTTTTCGGTCAGGGACGCGAATCCCTCTACCGGGGATAGGACCATGAGTTGACTGTTGGAAGGGTATATGTGATTTTGAAATTAATTAGAAAAAGAATGAAATATAAACAGATTTATTAAAATGACTATTATAACAAAATGAATCACGGCGCGGTTTAATACAGTTGAAGAATGTCTGTGTATGTGTATGTGTGTATGTATGAGAAGTAGAAGAAAGGAGGAATAAAAAAAAAAGGTAGGAATATGAGTAAAGAATTAGTCGGGTGAGGGGGAGCGTGAGTGGTCAGGTGAATTTAAGGGAGTAGATAGTTCGGAGAAGGAAACTGGTGAATAAGATATCGAAGGGGTTGAAGGCGGGGACGCGTGTGTAGGAGAAGAAGGCGGAGTACTAATAGGTAGACGTCGAAGTAGAAAAGGGGGTAGGAGTGTCGGGTCTGGGTGAAAATCTGTTTCAAATGTAATATTTATGATGGAACGGAGATATTGCAGTTGGTGTTCAAACTCATATAGATCCCTAATCTCGTACACCGTCTCAAAGAAATGAAGGACTTGTTGGATGGATACCACAGAACGACAATAATGACCCACTAAAATGTATTCAATAAACAGGTGGAACCAATAAATAAGAGTATATATATAAAAACACAGAACTTACTGCTGATTCGGGATGAGTTGACACAAGCAGAAGTGAGAATGGCGTAGATCTGCGTAGGTGCTCTCGTTTCTAATATTCGTATTCTGATTGAGGCACCAAATAGTCGTTCACTTATATAAAGAGGAAGCCCGCACTTTTTCCAAAATCCGAATGTTTGAATATTTGAATACTAAATATTTGAATGAACTGAGTTTTGAATATCTGCGTGAGAGTGCGAGTTTGAGCTTCCTCGTTTCCGTGTTCTTCTGTCTCTCAGGGTAGTAGTAACGGTAGAAGTAGAAGTAGCAGTGCCCGCGGAGGCGGATTACCGCGGTTTTTATAGTGATAATCGGAGGCAGAAGCTATCAGGGTGGGTAGAGAGATGGCCTTTGAGGAAGGGGTGGATTGGTCTTAGTGGGAAAAAGTCTCAGCCATTAGCAAAGTTAAAAGACATCATGGGAGGAGACAGTTAGTTTTTGGAGATATGAATATGGAAGGGCTAAAGGGTGGAGCGTGAGTGTCTCATAGTTTTAGGTGGATATATGATTGGCTGAATGAGTTAGGTGCGACAAGCGTAGAGGTGGTGGGTTCTTGAGATAGAGAAATGTATACAAGTGGACGGTTGGAAAAATCAAAATGCCGTAAATCAAAGGCTGGGATCAGATTTTACGACTATCAGTGAAGTAGGCTTTGTTGGTTGACTGATTGGGCACATATGGTTTTGGATTGGGAAGATGTGAGTTTCAAGTTTTAGAGCAGGAATGCTCTGAGTTGCTTTGTTTCACTGAAGGTTTATTAGCGCGGAGTTTCAAGTTTTTATAGCTGGGACGACGGACACACTTGGCGAACACTACCCAGGTATAGGTTTTTACAACAGGGCATTGTTTCCTGTTATGGAATTTTCCCGAATCGCTTTTCATTTGGCGCGACGGCTGTTCGCCAGATGGGTCTGTTTCCTAATTTATATTTATATATGTATATATTCCTATTATAGTTATATTAGGAGAATATAAATCTGCGAGAGGAAAGAATTTTTACTAATTAAATCTACAGGACGTAACAATATGATCGAAGCGGTGGTGACCGTTGTGCACCTCAGCGTAGCCGTCGTGGCCATCGTTACTCCACGATTCGTATATGACCGTTCGTGGATCGACGCGACTGTTGAAATATCTGCAAACAAACGGCTCGTCTTGAAAATTCATCGCGCCACTCGTATTCCGCACATTCTACGCATCAACGTCAATGTCAGACTAGGTGGATACTATGAATAAAAAAGTCGAACAAATAAAGAACTCTTTTGATAAAATCTGTGTATTTTATAAACAACCTTCAAATCCTTTTACAAGTGGTAGTTTACGAGGGCAGTCTGAAAAGTTCTCGGCCTAACAATGAAAGAAATTTTTTTGCCGTGAAATATGTTTCATTTTTCAATATAATCTCCTGAAACTTCAATACATTTATTCCAACGTTTTTTTCAATAATTCAATACTATCATTAAAGTGGTGTGATTTCGAAAGGTTCTTTTCGCTCCGATGTATAGTGGTGGATTCAAGTTTCATCAACAGTTACGAAACGACGCTTGAAATTCATTTTATTTTGTTTTTAAAACGACGACAAACACGCTTGAAGAATACGCATTCGAATGCGTTTTTGGTCAATTGTTAGCAAATGCGGCACCCGTCTTCCACAAAGCTTTTTCAGCTGGTGCTACTACTCGAATGATTTGACAGATCGAATAAAATTTTACATGAGTTTATATCAGGGATGCCACTTCCCAATACAATTATAGTTTGACAGTTTCTAATTCCATGTATGTCAGGTTGAGAACTTTTCAGACTGCCTACGCAACATGCCCAGTGATAGTAACACGATAGCGTTTGATCTATGATAACGAATGTTTGCGATAATGCCCTCTGTACGATGTCAGTGAGCGTTAACGCTGCCATTGTTATGTTGCTTTCTTGCCATTCTTATTGTCTTGTCGCCGTGGGCACAGATTAGCTTTCACCGTGCATGAAATGTACCAAAAAAATCGTCAATACCGCGATCACAGAAGGTCACAACAACATATCGCACAGCATTCCGTTAAAGTCGCTGGTTAAAGTCGCTCGAGCTGTGGTAGGGGTGCATTGTATCTGATTGGTGGAATTTTCCCCACCATTCTGATTTTCGGCCAATGAACAAGCAAATCTTCCCCCTCTACTATACATGTTGTGCACTTTTTCGGTACGTACCGAGCCGTTCCAGGCGCGCGCCGGTACTATTGTACGTACCGTAGTACAGAGCAGTCAGAGGTACCATAGGACCAGGGGCTACTATTCTGTACTCCGGTATTTTCCGTAACATATATAGAACGGGTGGTTTCTTGCGCGATCTCGCGCTGTCGATCGACTCGACTCGATCGAACGAAGCCCGAGCGAATGCGAGCGATGCGAAAAGTGTATGCCGGGACTGCCTATAATACGGCGTAATTCTGAAGTCACGCTTCACCAGCTTTTTGATGTGTTTGCACCGAGTGTTGCTGTTCAGCGACATCATGTTGCATTGGCTCGCTATTATGTGGTAACAGAACGACATCAAAGTATCGAACGTCATGCAAATATGGTTGAGCTGCGAAGCGATCATTGAGTACGCTCTCGCGAAGATATAGCCAATCTCGTTTTGTCTCATTTTCGAGCATTGATGCGAAAAACATGCGCGCTACGATGTAAATGACAAGCACGATAATGACGCAAACGAGTAGCAATCTAACAAACTTGTAAGAAACATTCATCTGTTTCGTCGCGCAGAATTGGTCCACTCTTGGCGTTATGGCGATACGATGCCGTAACAAAAACTGGCCTGGTATGCGATATTGGTAATTGTGAGTCGTCGGCTGGTGGAGCCTTTGAAGCTGTTGTGCGCCGGCGTGTTACGTGGTCGTCATCGTTCTCCTTCGTTTCGTTGTTTATTGTTGCCAAAATCGCATCCGCTACATCCTTGGAAACTTCGAGCACTCGTCGAACTGCGCGAGTTCATTCGATCGAGTTGTTCTCGCGTTCGATGGTGGGATCTTTTGGCGCAATGTTGTCACTGTAGTCGCGCTTGTCGGTCATATTGGGTATGTAGGAACTATTATATTCCAATTTAACCGCTCTTATCAAGTTCGACAGTAATCCTCGGCCGGACGAGAAGCCACAATAACGTGTACGAACAGCGATGAATCGTACCATTCGTGACAATAGTAGCGTAATGGACTTGAATAGTGCGGCGCCGTTTGTAAATTCGCGCATATTTCAACATCTCCACAACTTGGCCCCGGGAACCTTTCCGTGCGTGCTCGAAGGCGTCGCATCAGCATTCGGAGTACAAGGCAAATCTCCGGTAATTGACGCGTTCGAGTACATTTACACCGCTTCTCGCGACATGCTCTATTGTCACGACAAGAGGTTACCGAAGGTACTTCGTGATTTGTACAAAGTTTTTCTACTTTCCAAGAATGCACAAATTTGTCGAGACATGAGCGTAGTGCTCAATTTGGTTCACCGTTCGGCCAGTCGTCTGTTATTTTGGAAAGACGCGATCGCTCAGGCTACGGGCATGATCGCAGCTCATGTTTCTCAGTGCATTCCGCTGGATCGAGGGGTACGTTCGGTCGACATAACGATCGACGACGTTTTCAATGACGTTGCGTACCAATTGAACGGTAGTGACATTAGCGTGATAACACGCAACGGTGAATCTACGTATGAAAATCCGTACATTCGAATGCTTCGCACGACGATAATAATGATTGTGCGCGAGTACGTGGGGCATGGAGATCGTGAGTTATTCAGTTATAAACCAACGTACGATGACACTGATAGCATTCTTCTGAATCAATACGCAAGTTCGGTAACAATCACACACACCGTGCCCAATAACATGACTGATAAGTTCAATGATACGACGTACAAATTTGATGATAGCATGACGCGCAGGTTTGGTGACAATACGACTCACCAGTCTGAAGAGCGTAAAAGTGAGAACTAAGAAACGAAAGGTGACAATGAACGTTGCAATGACAACGTTAATATCACCGACAATATGCGAGGCAATTTTGAAGAACACCGTGAACTAAGCGAAGATGATGCATATCATTTCGCGAACGACAACATATTGCTGGACCGTGTCGAACGCCGTCGCCAGAGCGAGCAAGACGACATACAACGTACGACGAGTGAGAACGGTAATAGTAATAATTCGTGTGTATGGGATCAAGAGATGCCGTTGACGCGGAAAGATGAGGCGAGTTCTACAAAATCCTTGCGATCGACGTCGATCTCCGATGACCAAGTGAAAGAAGTTGCATCGAAAGAAATACAGCGAATAGTTTGGCCAATTTCGCCACCTATCGCATCAGTGTTAAACAGCGAAAATGCTGTTTCGCCATGATCGTACGAGTGTCACGAAAATGAGCCATGGTCATACAACGAGCAACACAAGCGAGATGATCAAGAAAACAACAAAATGTACGACGAAGCTCAGGAAAAAGAGATGGAAAAGGAAAACGAACAATCACTACCTAGCAATGAATTGATTGAAGAAAGTACAATTGTCAACGATGACCTACGTGAACGATCGAAACCGAACAAAGGCAACAAACGTCAATATCGCGAATCTCAGTAAGTAGTGAAATCGTAGAGTGATGCGAAAAATGTACACATAGTACACCGAATGAAAAGTAATGGCTACGAGAGCTCTTCGCAAATTTGTACATGATATAATCGCCGCATTTTTGACCGGGCGAACATTTAGTGACGCAGTAGCTCGTTGGCGAGCAGCCATCGCGACTTTGGCCAAAGACGCTCGAAACTTGGCGTCCAAGTTTTCGTCACTCAATATTACTCGACGAATAGCGAGCAATGGATCTGAATTGGTTATGCTGGGCAAGATTGAGAGTCGTAGGATCACCACAATGCTACGTACCGCTCGCTCGATTGAGGCTTTCGAAGCCGCGGCTGACACGGTGCTATCTCCGGTAGCACGCAGTGCTTTTCGCAGCTTAGACGATATGGCGCGCCTGCACTTTCCTGATTTGAGCGTATTCAAGTGTAGTGAATATATATCAAAATGGCGTAATTACGCAACAGAGAATAGAATGTTGGGCAAATTAGAATTCGTGTTCGATGCGGCGCGCTTGGAACAGATGATCAGATCTGATGAAAAGTTGTTAAATAGAGCTAATAAACTGAACAGAGTGGCATCGCGTACGAGGAAACTCTTGTATTTGTGTGGTGCGATTACCGCTACATCAGTCAGTATATCATACTTGGCCAGCACAGCGGTCAAGCATGCTCGCGATAATATCGGCTGTTTCATGTACACATGCGATAGTACCGGCGTGCGCAAATGTCGTATACTCGGTTGTTCTTGTCCCTACAAAGTGACGACACTGACAAAGTGCGCGACGTTCCAACAGCCTGTGCTGACGGAGACCTCTGGGAAAAAATGCAAATCAGTAACTCTGAATGTAATTTTGGCACCAAAGAAGGCAGAGATGAACCTTTCTGCGTACATTGCAACTGGAATCAAAACGACCCGAAGAGTTTGGACTTTGTCGATAAAGAAGCCCTACCGGACAACGCTTACGTGCGATGCGAAAGTATGGATGCATTTGATGCGTTGAGCGAAATTATCGGCGGAACAATAGACGACGCATGGAACGCTGGATCTAGTGTAGTCAAAGTCGCTAAAGACAGTTTCGCCTTGAGTGTAAAATGGGCGCCTTGGGTGTTTGGTAGTATCGGATTTCTGGTTTTACTTGTCGTCGCGGTATTTATTTGGCGTTACGCCTCAAGCGCACTTGTGTTTCTTTCGCCACCGCGACAGCACGACGAGGAGGAAATGCGCGAGCGGCGAACGCACGAACAACATACTATGGCATGAACACGCGAGGCGCGAACGACGATTTACGTGTGAAACACAATGTCCAATAAATGATGACCGTTGTGTTCTATGCACAATCGAACACGACGAATCAATGAGTCCATAACGGCCTCGAGAATCTCGTTGCCTCGTGTGTTCAAGTGGTTCACTTGAGTGATAATAGCACGCTTGAGTTCATTGATCGTAGCGGGCGGTTTGGCTACATTGTATACGCGTTCTTTCAAATATCCCCATAAAAAATAATCGGTAGCATTTAGATCCGGAGAACGCGCCGGCCAATCGACGAGCCGAGTTACGCGAAATTATTCGCTTAGGATTGAACGTTTTGTTCAACAACTGTACTGACTGTCGTCTGTCTCGCGGTGTGAGCAGTCGCGCCGTCTTGCTGCCACCACCAGCGCTTCAATGCGACCTTGCGAAACGGTTGCTTTCGCAAAGCGGGAATAACGTAGTCGGTTACCATCGTTCGATATCGTTCTCCCGTCACAGATACGGTTTTGCCTTGTTCGTTCTCAAAAAAGTAGGGACCTATGATACCCAACACTGTTATGCCGCACCAAACAGTCACCCTCGGTGCATGTGTATGTCGCTCGCATATAATGTGTGGCTGTTGCGTGCCCCAGAAGCGAACGTTCTGTCGGTTGTAAACGCCACCACTGAGATCGAAGTGCGCTTCGTCTCCCATGAGCAGTCACTTTGTCAGCGTCGGTTCGACACGTAATATTCGCTCGAACATGTGACAAAAAGTCAGTCTGGTGCGCACATCTGGCAACTTTTCAGATGTCGAAGTGACATCATGGGGTCTCGGTTCACGCTCGACTTGACCTGTTCGATCTTTACCAAGTCACCTGTAACCGAACGATAACGACCGATGTGACGACTATCGTTGACGCTGCCCAATTCGTGAAACTTGTTCGCTATTGCACGTATCGTGCGAGCCGATACCTTCAACGCTCGAGCGCGCCGTTCCGCGTTCCCCTCTGAGCGAGCGTAAGTTCGCCACGCTCGCATCGTGCGCCTAGCGTCTCCGCCGTATTCATGCCACAATTCTAAAGCGCGAGTACGCATTTGCGTATCCATTCGAACTGAAAACGATGTATGATAATAAATTATGTGATGATAATAAACTGCCGATCAAACAAATTATGTGTATAATGCTTCATACCCATGGTGCGAGTGATAAACGTGATGAAATAAACACATAGGTTGCACTTGTATCAATTAATTTATTCAATGGCCACAGTTGGGTCGAAAGCTAAAGCTAAATGTCCGAAAAAATTTGAACATGTATAGACTTTAGAAGCGCGATTCCCACAAATTGACACTTTGGTTTTCCGCGAAGACAGCTGAGCTGATGTCACGTTCAGCTACGTACGGCGGAGTATCAACCCTATATACACTGCTCAAAAGAATTATGGCATAAATAATTTATTGTCGAAAATTGACCAACTTCGACTGGCGATTAATTCGCGAAAAATTATTGTAGACTAATGATTTTTTCTTCAAAATGAAGCTTAAAGTCTCTACTTTAAGGACGTATCTCCATTTTTTGTATGCGATACACTCCTGACGTCGAAGGGCATGTTTGTTATATTGAAAATTGCAAAGTTTAACGGAATACACGGATGTGGCCAATTTTTTTCGGGGACGCCGTTTGCATCGTCATAAAGTTCAAAATTTCCCCTTCAATTTGTCAAAAAATGGAGTCGCTGCAATTTTTTTTCGCAAAGTTACAGCTTTTCAAAAATATCGTACGGAGCCGTGGAGAATACGGAGAGAGTTGTTTGCCGATGCTAAAAATGTTGGTTGTAGTGAAAACACGAGCCAGGAGCTGAAAAACATGTGCGCGTGCTTGCGTGCGTATGTTAACAAACACTTTTGCTGTTGCTCCACTATGATTTCCAGTCATTTAATCCGCCGGCCGATACTTGGCTCGAAGATAAAAAAACAACGATATTTTTGAAGGGCTCTAACTGCGAAAAAATTGTAACGACTCCATTTTTTGTCAAGTTGAAGGGTAACATTTGAACTCTATGACGATGTAAACGGCGTTCTCGAAAAGAAATTGTCCACGTCCGTGCATTCCGTCAAACTTTGCAATTTTCAGTATACCAAACATGCCCTTCGATGTCAGGGGGTTACAGGGGTAGGGGTGCATCGCATGCAAAAAATGGAGATACACTATTAAAGTAGAGCCTTCAAGCTTCATTTTGAAGAAAAAATCATTAGTCTACAATAATTTTTCGCGAAGTAATAGCCAGTCAAAGTGCGCCAATTTTCGGCAATAAATTATCTATGCCACAATTCTTTTGAGCAGTGTATGTTGCGGGTAACAGAAAGCAATCAAACGAATTAGGCTGGAGGAATACAGAATATGTATAATATTAGTGGTGGCGAACGATCGCGTCGATCGACAACGGTTGAAACCTCTGGGCCACCATGTATATTCATTTTAAGACTGAAGTATAAGATGTTTTATCTATTGTAACCTAACTTCTCTTGTATTTTGCTATCTCAAACTTTCTTGTTATTTAATTGATTTAGTTACATATTTTAATAAAACAAATAATAGAGGTTTGGAATAGCCAGAGCTAAGCGACAAGGGAGTTAGGGCAAGAAAGTACTTTGCTAATTAACAGTTGCATGAAAGACAAAAATCGCTAAAGAACTTAACTCCCTTGTATTTTGCTGCAGCTATCCTAAATTTCTTCTTGTTATTTAATTAATCTTTTTACATAAAACATAATAAGGAGGTTTGGGGCAGTCGCTGAAAAATATAAGGAAGTTAGGTTAAATTAGGTAAAGAACTTTATTCCCTCATTTTAAAATGTATATTTTTATTACATATATTTTTATGGCCTGTTTTATGATTATGACATGATTATTAAAAAAACGAGTATTTACAAAAAAGATTACCTTATTCAATTGTATCACAATTTTTGTCTGTAAATCGTATCGTCTATCAAGAGGCACGGTAGTGCCTATTATTACGCGAAACTGCAAGTTGAAACGAGGTAAGATATTCATATCTCAGGAATGGCTGAACCGATCGATGTTTTTTTAGTCCCAATCGATTCAGCCTTAAAAAATAAGAAGAAAAGTGTTCTTGTGCTTTTTGTGTACGTTGTCTTTAAGTGGAGATATTTTAAGATTAAAGTCTGAATCACAGAAATTACGATTCAGTAAGAAAATAAGAAAGAAACGCTAGACCGCCGAGGAGAGGGGATTTGTACTTCTTGTTTTTCCGACACCAGAGGCGTTACGAGCGCGTTGAAGAAGTAAAGACCAGCGAGTGCGAGTGAGCAAGCGATAGAGAATAAGAGAGAGAAGAATATCGGGTTAGTAGAACAGGAGGTGAAATAAAAATAAAATATTGCTAGTTTATTTTATATATATTATATTATACAGCACGTGAATTCGAGTCGAACACGAGCAACGTGATCGCAATGTTGGTAGTTTATATCGAGCAATGAGCGACAGCGAAGGTTTGACAATCGCGCATTTCGGTTTTGAAGCTTCCTAACCTCAAAGATATCACAATGCTGCGCTCATATTTTCGACTGAAAGTTGACTTGTCCAAGTTTTTTCACGATGTACGTCGGATCTGCTAAATTTTTATTAATTAATCTCTAAGATATTTGGCATAAGAGAACCATTTCATTTGTTGTTGAACGATGCCGAATATCTGCCCAGATAGCCAAATGTCAGCAATTTGCCAGCAAATTGCCGGCAAACTCAATCACAGCTTTGCAACAAATTTACAGCATGTATACTACCATTTTGCTCGCAATATGCAGGCATAGCGTGCTGAAATAATTTGAGAGCAAATTGTCAGCAACAAACAAGACGAACATGGCGAGCACGATGTGACGGCATATTTGCGGCAAAAACCGAACAAACCTTGCCGAGCGCGGTATGACGGCATATTTACGGCAAAAATCGAGCAAACCTTGCCGAGCACTGTATGACGGCATATTTGAGGCAAAAACCGAGCAAACCTTGCCGAGTACGGTGTGACGGCATATTTGCGGCAAAAACTGAACAAACCTTGCCGTATTTATTTTAATGCTCTCCCCCCATGATAAATATGTAATTTATCAATGAAACTTTTCATCTTTTATGAGTATTCATACTTCAGGTGAAATTGGGATTAGTTACGAGTAAATAATATACATTGATAATAAGTAATTTTATTGTGGCATTGAAAAGTGCTGCATGATTTTTTTATTCTCTTAGGCCGGTATTCATAGTCGGATCTTATATTTAAGACCGTCTTAAGTTTATCTTCAAATATTGTCTGGATCATTTCATTCGCTACTAAGTATTTGAAGATGAATTTAAGGTAGTTTTAAAAATAAGGTTCAACTATGAATAAATTAGTGTACCCACTCGTGGACGGGACAAGTTCCATTCAATCCTGAAATATAATGCGAAATATAAGAGAAAATGTATTAAAAATTTGACAGATACATTTATAAAATTTGTTAACATACCTTTTGCAAAAGACGCTGCCTGTGTATAATGTTGCCTGATTTATATATATATTTTTTTTTTTTAAAGAGGGGAAAAATCCATCATGGACACACCAACTTGGGTAGTGCCGGACTCCTACCGGCTAAAAAACCCCTCTGAATCCTCTTCTTGCCTGGACATCCAACCTGTGAACAAAACAAGTTTGTACAGTTTAATATATTGCGTAATTTGTGTATATTGAATTTTTATTCTCCTGCAATATTAATTAACATGCGATTTCTTGCTTCAAATTTAATGAAATAATCATTAGTATAATAAAAGTTCAAAGTGCTTACCTATAAAGTGAAAGTAGGAAGATTTTCTTGTTTAATTATCACTATGGTCTTCTTCTCTTTCCTCGGTCCAAAAGTTGCGTCTGCTGCGATTAGGTCCTGCTGCACGTGGTTGACGCTACTTGTTCCTGTGTCTCTGCTTGGCTGTCCGTAGAGCTTCTCGCATCTCTATTTGAAATTCTGACCGTGTCGGCTTATTGAAATGTTGATTCTTACATACTCCTTCTAAAAAAAGTTGACATATATACAATATGAAACGATTAATAATTTTAAACACATATAAATAAAATTTAACACCTTACCATAAATTGCCATAATAAGTCTGGCATTATAAAGAGATCTTGGACCTCCTTCGCGACCCCACCATATAAAAGAAGCCGTGATTTCGTCCTTCATGCCTTCTTTAAACATAAGTTTATTGCCTCCTTTAGATTAAAGCCCCCGACATAGGTGAAATAGTTTATCTGAAAAAAATTATGGAAAATAAATATATTAATATACCAAGAGAGAGAGAGAGAGAGAGAGGGAGAGAGAGAGAATTTTAAATATATACAATAATATATAAATATCTATTTACTTACTACTTCATCATATTTCTCGTCGTTCATCATTTCAAATGCTTCCATCTCAGTAAGACTACGTATTGGGAGGTTGTCCGGTTTTCGCGGCATGCGCTTTCGGTCCCAATTGGTTTCCACACATTTCAAAATAGTCTATAGCATATTATTCGCTTTCCTGTAAAACAAATAATGCCAACGTATTATTATTTGAAAATTAAACTTATAAGTTAAATATAATGTAAAAATTATTATATGTATGTATGTTTAATGGTATATAATACTCACTTCAATTCAGCTTCATAACGATCCATACGTTCCATAATTAACCTGAAACTATTATTTGACTATTATTCATTGGAGAGAGAGAGAGAGAGAGTGTGTGTGTGTGTGTGTGTGTGTGTGTGTGTGTGTGTTGCGTGCGCATGCGTAAGTACTTATACTCACAAAATTTGTGCTTCATTTGGCGCAGATGTCCGTAATTGCCATTGTTGCTGCATGCTGTTGTTTTGAAGGTTGCCCCATAGAAAAAGTCGCTAACTGAAACTGATGTTGCGAATTAATATAACTTTGTGTTTGCATTTCAGTATTTATATGTGTATCATATGTGTGGGGGGGGATATGTGATACTGGGAGGACAGGAAAGTGACAGGAATGTTTTGAGGTATGGTGCTTGGATATGAATGTGTTGGATGGGATGCAGAAATTGGTGGAACTGGATTATGGTTTGCATGCGTAGGAGTAATGTATATGTATGTGTTTGTGTGTTTATAATATCATTAAAACTATTATTATTTATTGGGTTATCTGAGTCTTCAAGTGTATTCCTTAGGTCCCGAATATCTTGCACCACGTCCTCCTCTGTGTGTTCACTTTCCATGTGCTGCATTCTTTGGCATTTTGGACTTTCCTCTGATGATGTTGTCTGATAACGTGATGGTTTCGTTATCACTCGCTTCGGTCGATCTGCCATCTGTATGTAATTAATATTTTTTAACGTTTTCATTATATATTTCAATTGTTACATGCAGCATAATAATAAAGCATAATCCGCTATCAAGTTAAAATGCTTTAATTGCTGCAAGAAGAAAAGTACAACTATGTATTACAAACAATGCATTGTGGAACAAAATATTTTTGAATCAATATTTTATAGATATGTTTATAAGAAAAATAGTTATCGTAAAAAAGAGAACTATGGAACTTTTGCATATTACTAAGATTATTGCAACGTAAAGAAGAGATATACCTAAGCAACTTATAAAATGTAATAAATGAAAAAGAAGAACACGAAACGTAAAATGCGTAGAAAAGGAAATGTATAGAAAAGTATAGTTATAGTTATAGCAAACCATGCCTTTTAAAAAAATTATACAAATTAATATGTGCTTTTCTTACTTCTGTTCCACATGTGCAATTGCTGCGATTTAATAATACAGCTGGTTTCTTTCCGTTTAACATTGTGTTCTGATATTCACTGCCAGATCTAAAAATCTATAGTTGATGTTAAATATACTATAGATATTTTTAGTTCAGGCAGTGATTATCAAAAACGCAGTTTTTGATCTCAATTCCACACAAAATTTACTCTTGTTCTTACAGAAATTCTTTTGAATATTAAGGTTGAGAGAATTGTAATAGAATCAAGAGGGAGACATTTTAAACAAAATATTATTTTTCTTTATAGAATATTTGCACATCTTCCATAAAGAGGAATAATATGATATTTCATAAATTGCCCTCTTCATTTTAGTATTATACTTTTCAAGTTAATATTCAAGATAAAATCTGTAAAATTAGGAAACACTATTTTTTGATAAATTGTAATTTTAAGAAATTTTATCCATTCTTCGCTTTGCATATTTGACACCTCGGTCTGCTTCTGATACATTCTCTTCACAATTGTGGCTATTATCCATTGATGTACAACCATGAAGAAATATTCTGTAACATTTTATATTAGGCTTTTTCTGTTTAACAGTATCGCTAAATTTATACGTTAACTTTTTAATAAACACATGCAGTATATTTTAGGGATCATGTAATAAAGAATCATTGACACTAACAGTAAGAAATTGATCAGTAACAATCGATTATTCTTGTAACAGTCTATTCCCAGCAAACACACGATTACATGTAACGTACATGTTGGTTGTAATTTCCTACTCAACAATGTAACTGTTATATATCTGTGTCTAAAATTCTATAGTATACTTAACATCCACTATAGATTTTCAGACTTAGTAGCAAATATCAGAACACAGCGTTCAATCGAAAGAAGTCAATTATATTATTTTATCGCAGCAGTTGCAATTAACATGTACATTACATATAATGTTACACAACGTTATATATAATATTATGTTTGCTAAGTTGCAATTAGTCAATTTCTTACTTGTATTGATTACAATTCTTTATTATAGATGGCCTCTTGTACCCATTTGTAAATATTTTTATTTTGAGTATAGCAAAAAAGGTTTAACAGTTCAATTTTGTACCTACATAACACTGCGTGACATGACAATGATTAAGTCCTGTAATTTTAGATGTATTTATTTTCCGTTTGCCGTGTATTTGTCAACACTCAATTATATACAATTTAATGTTGACAATAAGCACACAAATATTCTTAAAAAAATAAACACAATATGTAGTTGCATAATTGTTGCATACTTGCTTTAAATTTGCTATCACGCTTTTACATAGCAACATGCTAATATCTTGTCCGCGTATGAAGGATTTAATCACTTCTCCTACTTCAATTAAATTATTCAATTAGATGTCAACTTGTTTGCAAAATTATAGATATTTTGTTATGTAGGTACCCATTTATACTTTTACTGACAAAAATAAACAAGTCGAATATAAGGAGACACAGAGCAGAAGCATAAAAAAACTTTCAGGAAGCAGAAATGAAAAAATTATATGGAAAAAAAGCTTTGTAAAAATTTCGTATTCTTTAGTATTCCCTGCTCTCTCCTAATTTTCGACTTATGTTCAGATTTTTCGCCAAGATTATTTTGTCTACGTGTTTAATATTTAACTCACCATAATATATTTTTTCTTCCGTTCTCTGTGTAACTTTCCTCACTTATCGCAATGTATCACTTTTTCTTCTTCACGTTTTACCTTTTCCTTTATCATCTTATATCAGGTGTAGTAAAAAGAAATCCATTATTTTTCCAACAGATGGATTTAGTTATCTGTATCTCGCGTTGTATAAGTCCGATCGGGTTCCACTAGATGGCGTTAGAAAGATGAGATTTCGAACTAAAAAAACTTTTCTCACAGTTTTGTGATTAGTTGATTCAGTTTTGTTTGAGCGCGCGTCAAATATGGACACTAGCAAAGAGAAAATACGCTATATTTTACAGTTTTTCTTCGATAAAGGCGAAAACGCAAACCAGGCGGCTGCAAATGTGAATAATGTTTATGGTCCTGATACTGTAACAGCCAATCACGCGCAATTTTGGTTTCGTCGATTCCGTTCCGGTAATTTTGATGTCAAAGATGCACCATGCACTGGAAAGCCAATTGTCGAAAATATCGATAAAATCATGGACATTGTCGAGTCCGACCGTCATGTAAGCACTGTTTCGATTGCCCAAGAGCTAAAGATTGCACAAGAAACCGTTTGGAACCATTTGAATAAGGCTGGATACAAAAAGAAGCTCGATGTATGGGTGCCATACGAGTTAACGAAAAAAAACCTCATGGACCGAATTTCCATCTGCGAATCGCTGCTGAATCGCAACAAAATCGACCCATTTCTGAAGCGGTTGATCACTGGTAATGAAAAGTGGATCACTTACGACAACGTCAAGCGAAAACGGTCGTGGTCGAATCACGGTGAGCCGGCGGAAACGGTGGCTAAGCCAGGATTGACGGCCAGGAAGGTTTTGCTGTGTGTTTGGTGGGATTGGCAGGGAATTATCTACTATGAGCTGCTTCCCTATGACAAAACTCCTAACTCGGAACTGTACTGTCAAGAATTGGATCGTCTGAAGGAAGCAATCGCCCAGAAGCGGCCAGCTTTGGCCAATAGGAGAGGAATTGTGTTCCGTCAGGACAACGCCAGGCCACACATCGATAGTGACTCGCCAGAAGCTCCGAGAGCTTTGTTGGGAGGTTTTTATGCATCCACCTTATAGTCCGGACCTGGTACCAAGTGATTACCATCTGTTCCTGTCCATGGCGAACAATTTTGCTGGTGAAAAATTCGCTTCAGGAGAGGCTTGTGAAAATCGACTGTCTCAATTTTTTGCCAATAAGGACGAGGACTTCTATGAGGGAGGCATAATGAAATTACCTTCAAAATGGCAACAAGTTATCGAATAAAACGGCGCATATTTGACCTAGATCGGATCATTCTAACTATGGTAATTAAAGCCTTCAATTTTATGCAAAAATAATGGATTTCTTTTTACTACACCTGATATGAAATATCCTTGCATACCGTTGCGGCGGTTGAACTCGAACTGCCGCAAGCTGCACATGTTACATGCTACAAAGGAGAAGGAGCTTGAACCAATCACAGCGTTTCGTCAATATATCGGACCAATCGTACATTATTTTACCGGTATATTAATCGTCACGTATTTGTAACGCACGTGTCTTCCCGCCATTCAGCACGTTCTTTTATGCCCGTTTCTACCAATTTCGATTAATTTAACCGGCTGGTTATTCCATCGGAATTAACCAATTACATTAGTCGTTGTTCAGAATTGACAAATGAGATTGGTGAATTCCAATGGAATAATCAAACTATTAAATAAATCTGAGATTAATTTATTGATAGAAGCAGGCATTAAGCATATTTCATAATACATCGTAGTCGGCCGTCGAATGTCGCAACGCAGTCAGATTGTCCAATGAGAAGAGTTTGGTTAATTCCGATGGAATAACCAGCCAGTTAAATTAATCGAAATTGATAGAAACGGGCATAAGAGAACGTGTCGGGTGGCGCGAAGATACGTGCGTTACAAACACGTGACGATTAATATACCAATAAAATGGTGTTCTACCATTTTATTGGTATATTAATGTGATTGGTCCGATACATTGACGAAATGTTGTGATTGGTTCCAGCCCCTTCTCCTTTGCAGCATGTTATAACATGTTGCAGCCTGCAGCAGTTAGGGTTCAACTGCCGCAACGGTAGCTGAGCAAGGATATTTTATATAAGACGATAACGGAAAAGGCAAAACGTGAAAGAAGATAGAAGTGATTTGACATTGCGATAAGTGAGGAAAGCTATATAAAGGACGAAGGACCACAAAATAACGAGACGATTTCTACAATCGGACGTTTTCCAGCATCAACCATCGTACATCGTACTACGCGATTGCAGCAAACACTGGAGGAAATACGTAAATATGGAACGTATCAATGTTAAATTGTCTTCTTCACGAAAACCATTATATAAATTATCTGTATGGCAACGTCGAAAGGTCATGTTAGAAGTTAGACAGAACTTGCGTTTATGTGATCATTCAAATTTCAACAGCAATTTTACACAAAAAAGGAACATTATAGAAAATATCCCAGGTCCGTCAGTTGCATATTCATCTCAATATTCTCGTGATAATGTTTCACATGATGTAGATGATGAATCTTTGTCGTCGTGTTCTTCTTCTTCTTCTTCTTCTTCTTTCCGTCGTTCTCATAGTAATTATGAAGTTGAATCATTCTTTGAAGACTCTGCTAATGAAGTATCTTTTCAACAGCAATTAGCATCTTGCTTTGTAGATAATAATTTGACCCATGTCCAGGGAAAAAATATTTTGTCACTGTTACGTAGACACTCCTGCTTTTCTAATCTTCCAAAAATATTAGGACGCTAATAGGTATACCACGTAGACGTGTTATTTTATCAAAAATAGAGCCTGGGGAATATGTACATTTTGATATTTCAACAACTTTGGTTCAATGTTTATCTAATATTTCATCTACAGACACAATTAATGAATTGGTACTTGATATTAATACAGATGGATGTAGTTTAGACAGATCAGTATTCACATTTGGCCTATTCAATGTATGATTAAAATATACAAGGCATAAAGACATTAGTCGTTGGTATTTATAAAGGTCCACAAAAGCCAAATGATACGAACATTTTTTTCGTAAAGTTAGTTACGGATGTCAGGAAAATATTGTCTAGTGGAGGTATAGATTTTAATGGCAAAAAGATACTGATACGATTAAGATGTTTCATAGCAGATGCACTTGCGCGAGCATTTATTCTAAATCACCGTGGCCACATATCTAGTCGACCCTGTTCTAAATGTAAGATAGATGATGTTCGTTGTGAGAGACGTTATGTTTTCTATAATGTTGATAATTCCCTTCGTACAGATGAGAATTATATTAACTGTTTAGATGAGGATCATCACAAAGGCACAAGTCCATTAGCAATGTTGCAAGTAGGTATGGTATCTTGTGTACCTTTCGAATATACGCATCTTGTATGTTTGGGAGTAATGAAAAATTTGTTGTCTGCCTGGGTATATGGGCAGTATACATGGCTTTCGAAATTAACGGGTAGACATATTACTATCGTTTCTAACAGATTACTTCATCTTCGCAATTATTGTCCCTCAGTTCGCAAGATGTCCACGATCTCTTGATGCGTGCTCTAAATTTAAAGCAACAGAATTCCGTAAATTTTTATTGTATACAGGGCCGGTTGTAATGCGTGGTATATTAAACAATTGTTTGTATAAACTTTTTTTATTTTTGCACGTAGCAATACGAATTTTAGTATCAAGTTCACAATCTGAACAAAAACTAAACTTTGCTGAACTTGCATTAAAAAAATTTGTTATTCGAAGTAAAATTTTGTATCGTCCAACTTTTAATTCATATAATATTCATGGTCTTCTACATCTTGTCGACGATGTTCAGACATTTCGGTAACTTAGATTCAGTATCAGCTTTTCCTTATGAAAATGTGTGTATTTTTAAGAAATATTTGAAAAAACTGGCCTTACCTCTTGCACAATTTGCAAATCGATTAATAGAAAAAGAAATTAATAGAATAAATAATACTCGTGACGTTCAACCTTCTGTCAGTGTTTCCATGCCGTGCAATAATAATAATAATAATACTTCATTTCGTCACTATCAAAAGATTAAATTTAATGGAATGGTTTTCAGTCTACATACTCGTGATAATTGTTGCACTCTACATAACGGATTTATTTGTATAATCGTTGACATCATCGTTGATAATGATGTATATCGATTAGCAGTAAAAAGGTTTGTTCAGGTTGAGAACTTTTATGATATCGAGATATTATCCTCGGCCGTTGGAATTTTTCAATGTTCATTATTGTGTAACGCTAGTTTTTTTATTAATATTGAGGATGTTCAAGCTAAATGTTTCAGAATGGTGTTCAATCAATTTTCTACAACGGATAGCAGCAACAGCGATGAAGAAAATTCTTTAGAAATAAAAAAATACGTAATTGCAAAAATTGTACACATGGAATAAATGTAAGGTGAGATTTTGTACATTATAATAAATATTAAAAGATATTTAAAAAAATAAGTGCAGTTCGAAAATAATAATGGCAAAGTACTTTACAGCAATAATTTTTCAGCAATATAAGCCCCGCTGAGATGGAAATGTTTGAAACCAAATAGTAGATCAACCGAAGCGAGCGATAACGAAACCATCACGTTATCAGATGACATCAGAAGAAAGTTCAAAACGCAAGATATTCGACACCTAAGGAATACATTTGAAGACTCGGATAACTCAATGAATAATAATACTTTTAATAATATTATAAACATACACATATCCATACATTACTCTTACGCATGCAAAGCAAAACAACATTTCTGTCACCTCCTCCCAGTATCACGCACCCGCACACACATATAATAAACATAAATACTGAAATACAAACACAAAGTTATTATATTATTTCAACATTCTCAGTTCCAGTTAGCGACTTCTCCTATGGGACAATCTTCAAGATAACAGCATGCAGCAATAATGGCAATTACGGACATTTCTACGCCGAATAAAGCACAGAATTTTTAAACAATGGTATGCAGGAACCGGCATTTCAACAAGCTGACACGATCAGAATTTCAAGCAGAGATGCGAGAAGCTCTACGGACAGCCAAGCAGAGATATAAGAACAACCAGCGTCAACCACGTGCAGCAGGACCTAATCGCAGCAGACGCAACTTTTGAACCGAGGAAAGAGAAGAAGACCATAGTGATGATTAAAGAAGAAAAACTTCCTAATTTCATTTTATAGATAAGCACTTTGAATTTTTATTATACTAGTGGTTATTTCATTAAATTTGAAGCGAGAAATCACATGTTAATTAATATTATAGAATAAAAATTCAATATACGCAAATTATGCAATATATTAAACTGTACAAATTTGTTTTATTCACAGATTGGATGTCCAGGCAAGAAGAGGATTCAGAGGGGTTTTTTAGCCGGTAGGAGTCCGGCACTACCTAAGTTGGTGTGTCCATGATGGATTCTTCCCCTCTTTAAAAAAAAATATATATATAAATCAGGCAATATTACACATAGGCAGCGTCTTTTGCAAAAGGTACGTTAACAAATTTTATAAATGTATCTGTCAAATTTTTAATACATTTTCTCTTATACTTCGCATTATATTTCAGGATTGAATAGAACTTGTCCCGTCCACGAGTGAGTAGACCAATTTAGATCCGACTATGAATACCGGCCTAGGAGGATAAAAAAATCATGCAGCACTTTTCGATGCTATAATAAAATTATTTATTATAATTGCAATTGTATTTGCAGATGCATGCTTTTGAATCGATTCAATTCACAATAATTATTGCGAATCTCACAAAACGGTATAGGACTTTTATATTTGTCTTAACCCGCTCTATGTCTCCACGAGCTCTGCCAGGTTAGTTATAAGACACCCTGTATACTTCAGATATCCAATTTTATTACAGGCGAGGTATTAAGTTCCTGTATAAGATAATAAATATATATAAGATAATAAATATAATAAAAAATATTTAATACAAAAAATTTTGGCGCGGCTGCACCAAAAACTATATCGAAGATGTATATACATAAAAGTCAAATTAGATATAAAACATTACACCGTATGCATAGACAGAGAATTTACAAGTACATTTTATTATAATAAAAATACTGTCATGTATGTATTACACAAGTTTTAATTCGATATAGTTTTTGGTGCAGCCGCGCCAAAATTTTTTGTATTAAATATTTTTTATTGCATTGTTATAATAATTAATTTTTATAATAACAAGTAAAATAATCATATAACTCAGTGTTCTAATAAATAATGATAAATTTTGTAAAATTTATGTTATTGACATCTATTGTAGTCAGTTCATCTTGAATTTTCTTGATTAATAATAACCTTTAAAAAGATATTTTTTATATTTTTGACACTATTAATTAACGTGTTAAATTTTTATAACACGATATCATTTTTACTTGTAAAAACTTTTGTTATGTACATTATAATAACAAGTAAAATAATCATATAACTCAGTGTTCTAATAAATTTCATTTTTACTTGTAAAAACTTATGTTATGTACATAATAAATATATATCTTAAAAAAAGGAAATAATTTGAATTTGAGATTTCTAAAAATATGAAGTATTTGATTTCTCAGTTGGCGTTACTGTTTTAATATATAACTCCTTTTGTATAAGTTTTACTTGTAAAAACTTATGTTATGTACACATATATACTTAAAAGAAATAATTTGAATTTGTAATAACCTTTAAAAAGATATTTTTTTTAAATATTGAACACTATTAATAAACGTGTTAAAATTTTATAACACGATATCATTTTTATTTGTATAAAATTATGTTAAGTATATTATAATAACAAGTAAAACAATCATATAACTCAGTGTTGTAATAAATAATGATAAATTAAATATTGGACATTACTAATAAGCGTGTAAAATTGTTGTAACATGATATCATTTGTACTTGTAAAAACTTATGTTATGTACATAATATATATCTTAAAAAAAGGAAATAATTTGAATTTGAAATTTCTAAAAATATTAAGTATACGATTTTTCAGCTGGCGCTACTGTTTTAATATATCAGTTTTTTTGTATAAGTTTTACTTTTAAAAACTTATGTTATGTACACATATATACTTAAAAAATAATAATTTCAATTTGAAATTTCTAAAAATAGCACAATACGTGTTGCGCTTGTACTTGGCGCCTTTTTTGACTTTTTGTTTAAAAAGATTATAATAAATTTTACATGTAATCATTTTAACTTGTGAAGAGTTATGTTAAGTACATTATAATAAGATATTACACTTACCTATTGATAGAGTGTTCGCTCGTTTGCTTTCTCTCTTTCTCTCTCTCTCTCTCTGTCTCTCTCTCTCTCTCCCTCTCCCTCTTCCTCTTTTTCTCTGTGTCCGCAACGTCCAACATTTGGAATCCTAATGCGATCTCGATACCGAGCACGTGTCTTCTTATTTACTGCGCACGTGCTCCTCGCATAACGACGCACACGTGGAGACGAGAGACTTCGCACGCTACGACGCTATTGGTCAAAGTAACAAGGAGATGACAAGACATGTAAAATCGATTTTAGAAATCTCAAATTCAAATTATTTCCTTTTTTTAAGATATATATTATGTACATAACATAAGTTTTTACAAGTAAAAATGATATCGTGTTATAAAAATACTTGTAAAATACTTGTAAAAACTTATGTTATGTACACGTAGCGCTTGTACTTGCCGCCTTCTTTTACCTTTTTGTTTAAAAAGGTAAGTTTTATAATATTATATATACAGGGTGATTCAGACCACTCGTACAGCCCTTTATTTCGAAAATAGAACATTTTAGAGAAAAATATTTCAGACAAAAGTTGTAAGGCTTCATAGGATCTATTTACTGATGCTATGAATTTAACCTTGGGATAACCTTGAAAAGTCCAGTCAAGATCAACATAAAAATCTTATAAATGGATATCTTATAAATGGAATTTTTTATTACAACGTCTTTTCCTACCAATTAATTTAAACAATTTTTGTCTGAAACATTTTATTTAACTAATATTTTGTGACATATTTAAGGAAAACTGAATAACTTTTTCAATACTTAACTCACGATATTTCGCTAATTATTTGTCAGAAGAAAAAATGGTACTAGATTTTTTTCCTCTATTTAGTCTCAAGAATATACTGTTCCAATAGCGCCATGAACTTGGTTAATTTGAAGATTTTGAAATTTCAAAAAATCAGCAAACAAAAGTCAAGCGCTATTGTAATAATATATTCTTGAGACTAAATAGAGCAAAAAATTCTAGTACCACTTTTTCTTCTGACAAATAGTTAGCGAGATATCGTGAGTTAAATATTGAAAAAGTTATTAAATTTTCCTTAAATGAAATTAAAAAATGTTTCAGACAAAAATTGTTCAAATTAATTGCTAGAAAAAGACGATATAATAAAAAATTGGGATATCCATTTAAGACCAAAGTTAAATTCATAACGTCAGTAAATAGATCCTTTGAAGCCCTACAACTTTTGTCTGAAATATTTATCTCTAAAATGTTCTATTTCCGAAATAAAAGGGCTGTACGAGTGGTCTGAATCACTCTGTATATAGAATAATTTATACACGTATAATATATCAGGTGTCGTAAAAAGAAATTCATTATTTTTGCATGAAATTGAAGGCTTTAATTACCATAGTTAGAATGATCCGATTTAGGTCAAATATGCGCCGTTTTGTTCGATAACTTGTTGCCATTTTGAAGGTAATTTCATTATGCCTCTCTCATAGAAGCCCTCGTCCCTATTGGCAAAAAATTGAGACAGTCGATTTTCATAAGCCTCTCTTGAAGCGACATTTTCACAAGCAAAATTGTTCGCCATGGACAGGAACAGATGGTAATCACGAGTTAAGAGTTAAGAGTTTTGCCGTAGGGGAGCAGCTCATAGTAGATAATTCCCTGCCAATCCCACCAAACACACAGCAAAACCTTCCTGGCCGTCAATCCTGGCTTGGCCACCGTTTCCGCCGGCTCACCGCGATTCGACCACGGCCGTTTTCGCTTGACGTTGTCGTAAGTGATCCACTTTTCATCACCAGTGACCAACCGCTTCAGAAATGGGTCGATTTTGTTGCGATTCAGCAGCGATTCACAGATGGAAATTCGATCCATGAGGTTTTTTTTCGTTAACTCGTGTGGCACCCATACATCGAGCTTCTTTTTGTATCCAGCCTTATTCAAATGGTTCCAAACGGTTTCTTGTGCAATCTTTAGCTCTTGGGCAATCCAAGCAGTGCTTACATGACGGTCGGACTCGACAATGTCCATGATTTTATCGATATTTTCGACAATTGGCCTTCCAATGCGTGGTGCATCTTTGACATCGATATTACCGGAACGGAATCGACGAAACCAAAATTGCGCGTGATTGGCCGTTACAGTATCAGGACCATAAACACTATTCACATTTTCAGCCGCCTGGCTTGCGTTTTCGCCTTTATCGAAGAAAAACTGTAAAATATAACGTATTTTCTCTTTGTTAGTGTCCATCTTTGACGTGCGCTCAAAACTGAGTCAACTAATCACAAAACTGTCAGAAAAGTTTTTTTAGTACAAAATCTCATCTTTCTAACGCCATCTAGTGGAACCCGATCGGACTTATACAACGCGAGATACAGATAACTAAAGCCATCTATTGGAGAAATAATGGATTTCTTTTTACTACACCTGATATATGATATAATAATACTTTTTTTATGTTCGCAGGTCGAGTCATCGTGGGACTTCGTGGGATGCTTTTAAACAATCAGGTAAGTATAGGATAATAAATTAAAAGAAACTAATATTGATATTTCCCGGTTGTAGGATGTTCACGAGGAACACCGTCCTTTTAATCCTACCACCGCGGTGGTCGCATCGCAGGTATGTATTATATCAGGTACGTGTATCGCGAAAACTAGGTTCTTTCCAGGACTTGAGGTCGCATTCTTTCTCGCTCGAAGTCCGCGAGGTCCAAACTTAAATTATATATTAAAACGCCTAGTCGCATCATAAACTAAAACTTAAAAATAATAAATTTGATCCGACGGATTCGCACAGTCATTTCTGACTGATCTCGATATCACTACGTCTCGCGATCACATGATATCTCTCTCGAGCGGTCAGTCCCGAGGATCTACTCGGGTCCAGTCAGCCGGTGTAGAAGGACTCGCCTGCCATCTTCGTCGTCGTCATTTCCTCCGAGTCGAGGTTCAGGATCTTCTCCCTTGCACGTCTACTTCGTGACCTCGAGGTCCTTGGGGGTCAGGATACTCGTGGTCACATCCTCGGGGTCAAGATACTCCGGGTCACACCCTCGAGGTCAGGATGGTCCCGACCACGGCTCTCGAGATCCTGCAGATCCCGATCACGTTAGGTTAGGTTGTAACCGGACACAATGGGGTTCGAGCCCGAGGGGCTCGCACAAGAAGATGCAGGTTCCTTTCGGGACGCAGCTCTTTTCGGTCGCCACCCGCCCTTCGTTGCGCACAGCACGGATCCCCTGGGGAAGGACGGGATTCCCGGAAGACATACACCGTACACACTGCACGTTAGTATATATATATATTCTGTATTTATTTTACACTTTGGTACAACAGTCTTATAATCGCGGAATGAGCTTCGCGGTGATTTTACGTCGGACGACGACGGAGTGCGTTCAGCTATGCGTTCGGTTCGCGCTGGGGTTTGAGAACGACTTTCTTGTTATTAACGTCGCACGCGACGGAGTGCGTTCACTTACGCGTTCGGCACGCTCGGGGGTTTGTGGGCGACTCACTTGGCCCCTTCGCGCCTTCCGCATCTTCACACAGTCCGCGGAGCGTATGGAGATGCGGAACCTTATTTCCCGAATCGAACGCATATTCACGCTCCTCCGTGGGTTTGCCTAGAGGGCGTTTTCCCTGGTCGGTATTACCGACTTCGACGTTATTAAAATAAACTCTGCTTATGAAATTATAAAATAAACTTTGCTCGCTTTTTTAGACTTATTGCAGTATAAAAATCTTATCTATATATATCTCTATATGTATATATGTGTATATCGGTATGTAACATGTTTATATATATATATAACCTTAATTCTAATGACTATTATAATACTAACAATACAAAAATATATATATATGGCTATATATGATTATATAATAATATTTCTTTTATGTTTGCAGGTCGAGTCTTCACAGGACTTCGTTGGATGCTTCTACATAATCAGGTAAGTATAAAATAATAAACTAAACAAAACTAATATAAATCTTTTCCGATTATAGCAGGTACATGTATCGCAAAGATTAGGTTTTACCGGGACTCGAGGTCACACTCTTACCTCCTCTAAGTCCTCGAGGTCTTAACTAAAATTATATAATTATAAGCCTAGTCGCATAATAAACAAAAATATGACATAACTTTTGATCGGTTCCGTGCAGTCATTTATGACTGACCTCGAGATCCTTTGATCTCGCGATTACCTGATCTCTGTCTCGAGGTCTACTCGGGACCAGTCAGCCACTGCAGAAGAACTCGCCTGTCGTCGTCTTCGTTGTCGTTCCCTCCGGGTCGATGCTCCGGGTCTTCACCCTCGCACATCTGCTTCATGATCTCGGGGTCCTCGGGGTCTGGATACTCGTGGTCACTTCCCTCGGGGTCAGGATCCTTCGGGTCACGTCCCTCGAGGTCAGGATGATCCCTATCTCGTGTCTCGAGATCCGGTTCTTGCACCTCGAGATCCCGTTGATCCCGGTCACTCACCTCGAGATCCTGTTCTCGCACCTCGAGATCCCGATGATCCCGATCCTGCATCTCGAGATCCTGATGATCCCGGATGGACCTCTCGTGGTCAGGACGGTCACTTACGGTCCTCTCCCGGTCCGGATGGTCCTGGATGCTCCTATGCTGGTCCGGATGGTGCTGGTTGCTCCTCTCCTGGTTAGGTTGTAACCGGACGAAAAGTACGTGCTTGAGCACGTAATCCGAAGCTGCAGGTCCTTTTGATTAATATATCGGTCGCCACCCGTCCTGATCCGTTCGTGCCGTGCCCGCGTCTCTTCCAGGGAGGACGGGATCGCCGGAAGGAATCGCAACACTCTCCTTTATCACCAGATTTGGTTTATTTGTATATTATCACAATACACACCGTATCTTAAACGCGGAAACACTTCGCGCATCGACCAACGTCGCGGGGTTTTCGCGGCTCGTTACGCTCACTACGCGTCTAGAGGGGATTCGGAGGAGCGGTCAACACACGCGTCCGTCCGGGCCGGTTCGTCACGGAAGACTCCTTTCTCACGCTTACGCGCTTCTCACAATTTTGAATCGGCCATGGATCCCTATCTAGACGCGTAACTCTCGCTTCGCTCCGCCCGCGTCGATGTAAAGGTCGCTTCACTCCCTTAGGCGGCACCGTTCTTTACCGTACCAAATGAACAGTTCTCTAACTTACCGATTTACCGTACGGCTCGCTCGCCCTAATAAACATTTGTATATAAAAATATAAAATAAAATAATATATATCTCTATATCTATATATCTCTGCGCCGTCAGTATCTCGTCGCCGCGTGACCGTCTCTTAAAATAATAATCGCGTAACAAAAAATAGTTAACCCTGATCCGATTACAACAATTCGTCGCCGCGGGACTTCTGCATCTCGAGTCGTCACTCGAGTTCTTTTAGACGCTCGCGTTAACGAAAAATAAACATTTCTTAAACAAATTGGTTTTAACAAAAACTAAACCTATGCTTCTCTACCAATCGCATGGCGGTGTTTTCAGCCTTTTCTCGAGATCGAACTCAAGCAGCACTTAAGTCCTATTTTTCAGGACTTGCGACTTTGACCTTCACTCGCGACCCGTCTCGAGATCCCTTCGCGATCTCGAGGCCGGTCGCGAGTCCTTCGGGTCCTGCTCAAGCCTTGCCTCGGGGCCTGCTTCCTGAGTCCGATCTCGAGATCGACTGAAGATCGTCTCGGGGTTACCCGACTCAGTCTCGAGATCGACCTCGAGTCTATCCCTCGCTGCCGAACATCTTCTCGAGTTCTTCTTGTAGAGGATCCTCTCGGTCCGGTTGTCCCTGGTACTGCTCCTCTTCGTCAGGTTGTAACCGGACACAATGGGGTTCGAGCCCGAGGGGCTCGCACATGAAGAAGCAGGTTCCTTTCGGGACGCAGCTATTTCGGTCGCCACCCGTCCTTTGATGCAGCAGCGCAGCGGGATCCCCAGGAATGGACGGGGAATCGGGGACCGAGACACCAACACCACACTGCTGTTTAATGATTATTTATTCGTTACGTTGGGCCGCCTAGCCGCCTTTACACCGCGTCGCGAATATAAATCTTCGCCGCAATTCACGCGGAACTGGTTTGAGTGGGCACGAGGGGTGTACACGTCCGCTCTCCGTGGCGGGTAATCTCCCACTGCTTTTGTTTGGCGCCTTCGCGCCTTTCGCCTCTTAGAAAGACCACGGGTCCGTCTCAGAGGCGAAACTCTATATGCCTCGGATAACAGACGCACACCGCCCGCTCGTACGTTCACTCAGAGGGCGCTAAAACCGGGTCGGTAATACCGACTTCGACGTTATTAAAATAAACTCTACTTATAAAATTGTAAAATAAACTTTGCTCGCTTTTATAAACTTAATCCTACTTGTATCATTATAAAGAAATGCATATAAAAATATATATATGTATAAATATATAAACAGCATAGATTACGGTATATAAATTTATAAACTTAATTCTAATGACTATTATATTTTCTTTTCAGGTCGCCGCGGGACATTGGACGCCTCATCGTTTTTGTCACCCTCTTCAGGTAGGTATTGCACATTGCATTATATTGTTGTTATACACTAATCTACCCTTTTTCTTTACAGGTCACCATCGGATGAGACATACCTCAGGTAAGTATTTTAATCTATATAAAATTAACTTTAATAATTCTTTTTGATTGTTTCAGGTCATCGTTGGACTAGACGCCGCCCTTGGACAGGATGCAGCCCACACGGTAAGTATACTATACCTATATCGCACTTAATACTAATTTGTTTCTTATTTTTCAGGTCGCCGCGGGACAATATCAGTCTTTGGTTTGTTTCTTCGTCATCAGGGTAAGTACAAGTCAAGGCTATCAATTTGGTAATTAATCTATTTTTGTTTTCAGGCCATCGTTGGACATATCGTCGCCACTCGACTCTGAACAATCTCTCTTTATAAACTAAACATGTAAAACTCTACATTTGGATCTTTCGTGAACTCTATCAACTCTTACATAACCTTGGCTTGTACTACCGCTTTCCGTTAGTGTTTCTAGGCTTACTGTGGGATCTGGGAGGGGTCTCTTTAACTGAAATAAAATAATCTTCTCAAAACTTGATTTTCGCAATCAAGGCCGGCTTCCCAGACGCCACAGAGCCTCCGGAAGTTTTTGTCGGTTTAAGAGTCTCAGGCTCTCGGATGAGACACGCGCACCGGCCCACTGACACTCTTTACTCATCTACACCCGAAACGGCGAGTTTCCGGGTCTCACGCCGCCTGGATCTCGCCGTCTCGCAGTCAGTCGGAGTTTATTGCAAACGGAACTTAAAATATAACTCTAATGATTATAAATAAACTATTTATCTCGCCTACTCGAGGTCCACTGTCCCTCGAGTCATCTGGCGAGGTTTAAACAAAACTTTGCATTGCGTACTGCTTTTCCCGCTGACTCGAGTGTCCTGGGCATGTTCGCGTACTCGACCTTGACTTCCGGACCAGTCTTACACCTATGACCTCGAATACTCAGTTCCTCGAGGTCCTCCTACTCGTCGAAGTCCTGTCGGTCCTTGAGGAGCTCCGCCTACTCGGAACCTGGTCTCGGGGTTTCCATGTCCTCGAGGGGATCTCCGGTTTCGGGTTGCTCCTCGGGGTCAGTTCGGTCCCTCGTGGATTCCTCCTCGGGGTCCTCGGTGGAGAGGTATATCACCATCGGGGACCTCGGCTGTTCTCGAGGTTCGTGTTCTCGAGGATCCTTCCTCCAGTTTCGCTCCACGCGGTTACGGCGACTGGTGACTCGTTCCTCGAGGTCAGGACGATCGCGAGTCCACGTCTCGGGGTCAGGATAGTCGCGAGTCCTCTCCTCGCGGTTAGGACGGTCACGAGTCCTTTCCTCGCGGTCAGGACAGTCACGTGTCCTCTCCTCGCGGTCAGGACAGTCACGTGTCCTCTCCTCGCGGTCAGGACGGCCTCTCTGCCTGCTCGTTCCGGATGACCCGGTTCGCTCCGGCGGACGGGTTGGTTTGGTTAGAGTTCTCCTCTCTCCTTCCCCAGCCCCGACCACCATCCCCGGTCTTGTTGGAGATGTTCGACGGCCTACGGGTCTTACCTCGACGTTGACGCGCCTGTCGTCGATTATCCTGGGTCTTCCTGCTGTCTCCTTTGGCCTCGAGTCCTCGTCGGTACCCCGCTGGGCGGCTCGCTCGTCCTTTGGCCTCGGACCGCCTGCAGCTAGTGGCCGCTGCACGCTCCCGCCTGTCGGCGATTCTCCGATCGGCACGCTCTGAGACTCGCCGGCATTCGAGTCCGAGTCGTCTGGAATGGTGCGGGATTGGCGTCGGGCAAGGATGTCGAGCTTTTCTCTTACCCGTTTGCGGTATCTGATGTTCGCCAGTCGTTTCAGTTCGCGTCTGCGGTCTTCTTTTTCCTTTCGGAGGCGAGCTGATCGCGAGGTCCTCTGGTTCTTGTGTAGTTGAGGTGCTTCATCGTGATAGCGTTTTGCGTGACTCATCTTTTTGATGGACTTGTTGTTGTTGATGTCTCCGATGTTTTTACTGGATGTGTCACGATCGGATGTTGTTCTTCTTGTATGTTTAGGCTTTCTTGATTGACTTTTGTCGGATTGTGCGTTGTTCTCCTTATCGCTGTCATCTCGGGTGAACAAGCGGGTTTCGGACTTGTGTTTGTTATTAAGGCTCGAGCTTGCTCTCCTCGAAGTAGTCCTCTGTTGTTCTCGGGTGTTTGGAGATTCAGACTCCGAGAAGTTCCATTGCTGGGCCTCGGGTGATACGACTTCACTCGTTCTGGCTGGACTCCAGGATCCTCTGGAGCCTGAGCGTCCATTTTCTATCTTTATGGTGCTTGCCTCGGATGCTGGTGCTTCGGTGGATGTTCTCTGGTGTCGCGGCTCGGGTGTGTTGGTTCTTGTCGTGTTCTTAGAAGCGGATGCGGATTCCATGCGTCGGATGTCTTCCTCGCATTCGTCTAGAGCTCGTTGCATCTGAGCTATTTTTTTTTTCGCATCTCTCGACATTGTTCTTCCTCGAGTTCCTTTCTCCTCCGTAGCCGTTCCTCCAGCCTTTTGCCCAATTCGTCGTGTTGACGTGCCAGGTCTTTGAAGTTCATGGTGGAATCTGAAATTAATTGAGAGAAGCACTCAGTTTTGAGTGTTCTCGTTTCCGGCTTTTGGTCGTACGATTTAAACGTTTGTTTCGCGGTGACTGCGATCCGGCTCTCCCGCCAATCTCGTTATTCGGACGTTTTCGCGGTTTTTTCGGTACTTTAACGATTTCCCATGTGTCGTCCGTATCCGGCGGTGATTCTACATTATACTCGATTTTGCGCGTTCTTCGCGGTTGTATCCATCGTTCGCACGATGTATCCGACCCGGATGATAATCTACGCGCCAGGGCGGACAGTCGAGCTTTCGGTTTGTTCCGTTCGATTTGCGGGTCCGAATGTTCCGGCTCGTAAGATGTTTCGAGCTCGGCGCTACTTCTTTGCTCGCTGCTGCCCCATATTTCCGATTCTTCGCGCATCGACGGTGTTTGGTCGATTTCTACGGGTCTCCACGTCGGAACGCGGTGCGGTCGCAGTTGACGGGTGTTAAAATGTCCTAGCGACTCCGACGTGAGTCGTTCTATCGAGTACGCGTTTGGATGGACTTCACCGCGTACGCGAAATGGACCTTCGTAAAGTGGGAATAATTTATGGATCTTGGCGTGACGCTGGTCACTTCGGCGGTGTGACTTGGTCCATACCAGATCTCCCGGTCGGTACTGAACGGCTGTACCGTGCTTTTCGCTCTGGCGTCTGCGTTTGCGCGCCATGAGTCGGAGACGTTCGGTGGCTGATTCTACTAAACTGTCACGGTCTATTCGCGGGGTGACTCGTGGTCTCAATACCTCGGGTGGACCTATTATTACGTCTGCGTCGCGATTTTCGAGTATCGCGGGTGGCACTCCGGTGCTCGAGTGTTTTGTCGCGTTGATGACTTGCTCGACGCGTGGGACTACCTCGTCCCACCGACGGTGTTCATCGCACGCGTACGCGCGTAACGCACGACCTAACTCCCGCATTGCTCTTTCCACAGGGTTGCTCTGTGGGTTATACGGGGATGTTCTCCGTATTTTGAATCCTAGTCGGTTGGCGAATTCCTTCCAGTGATTGGAGAGGAACTGGCCGCCGCAATCCGTCAATATTGTGCCCGGTACGCGATTCATGTCTCTGAAATAATAGTTTTCGAGAACGTACTCTATGGTTTTAAGTTTTTGGTTCCGTATCGGGTACATTTTGGTATGTTTCGAAAATTGGTCCATGATCACGAGTACGTAACCGTGTCCGTCGTAGGACCTTGGCAGAGGGCCGTACAGGTCAACGGAAGCTACTTCGCCAATGTCTCGTGGTAGATCGTAATACTCGGGGCCTCTGGTCGGCCTCGCGTACACTTTAGTCGCGATGCACAGGTGGCACGATGCCACCACATCTCGGGTTATTCTATCGACGTTCTCGATGTCGAAATAGCGCTTTGCGAACTCGAGAACTTTGTCGGTGCCAAAGTGCGTGAGGTACTGGTGGATGTAGTTTACCAGTTCCCATGCTATGCTCTCGGGTATCGTGACTCTGTCGCTGCCGTCGTTTTGGATCGTTCTGACGAATTCATCGCGCAGAGTGTACTTATCCGGCTGCTCGGGTGGCAGTCGCGTCGTGTCTGGATCGTTGCTCTGCGCCTCGCGGATGAAATCGATCCATTCCCGAGTGTCTTCACCTCGTACGCGTCGGCCATGAACAAATACGAGGCGGTATTTTTTGCGCCCTTCGCGGTCCCATTCCTGATTCGCGTCGGCGTCGCTTGTCGTAGACGAGCTGGAATCGTCGGCTATTCGCCTTTGTTTTCGGCGAGTGTAACATTCGGTGGGGCTTCCGCGTCGTTTCTGGAGGGGTTTGCGCGATTAGCGCGTCCGCCGTGGTGTTCGTTGCACCTGGTACGTGCTGAATGTTCAGATCGAACTCTTGGAGAAAGGCGAGCCATCTCGCCATTCTCTGACTCGCCACGGCGCACGCGCTCACAAACTTGAGTGCCCGGTGGTCGGTTCTCGCGCGAACGGGGCGTCCCATAAGGAGAACTCTCCATTTGCGCAAGCACCATACGAGGGCTAATCCCTCGAGTTCTGTGATCGTGTATCGGCGCTCGGCGCCTTTCAGGCTACGGCTCGCGTACGCGATGGTGTATTCGCGTTCCGACTCGTCGTACTGGAATAATCGCGCGCCGATCCCTATCGTCGACGCGTCCGTCTCTATCCCGTAGTTCAACGCGGGGTCTAAGAGATACAGTCGAGTCGCGTCGCGCACGTTGTTCTTTGATCTCGCGGAAAGCCTGTTCTTTGGGCGAGTCCCACACGAATTTGGTGTCTTTTCTCAATAGTCTCTCCAAGTGAACGGTGTTTCGCGCTAAATTTGGGATGAAACGCCGATCCCAATTTACCAATCCCAAAAGGCTTGAATCTCCTTCTTGTTGCGCGGTCTTGGAAAGTCTATTATATTCTGTTTCGTCTCGTTTGTGATTGTCACGTGCGTTCGCGAAATTGTCGTGTCCTAGGAATACGATTTGTTTAATATTTCGATTGCGATCATTTCTTGTTCTGAATATTCGCTTTATTTTTTTTCTCTAATTTTAGGGCGAGGGTTGTAAAGAAAGGGACGTCCGATAAACTCTCCGGCCGCTTGCAGCCTTTCGATTAATAACGTTCTTGGCGTGCTAGTGTGCTGTCAAGTGGTCGATCTTTTTTTCGTTTTTTTCTCGTGTCTTTTTTTTTTTATTTGTCTTACGATTCAGAACTGTTCATTTCTGTTAGTGTAGATTTCGTGTGACGTTACGCTTAAGTTCGCCATGTTGCTCCTGGTTAAGAGGTCGCGGGGTTATTTGTCGCTTTTTTTTTCGAATCGCATCCTGTTGAACTTTTTGACTGCCGCTTTTTTATTGTTTTTTTTTGTTCTTTTGCTTTTTGTTTTTTTTATAGATTCCGAAACTGTGTAGGGGTTCGTTTGGGGTCGAAATACGTATAAGTCTGGTGGTCGAAGAGAAACACCTTCGGTATTAACTTTGCCTTTGTGACGGTGGCGGGTCTTTTTCTTTGTCTCCATGATGCGAAATATTGCCATGTAGGGGTTATTGAGTTTATATGTTGCGAGCTTAGCTAAAGAATCTTTTCTTTTTCTGGACCCGAATGCCCGCCAGTCTTCATCGTCGATGTGTCGAGGTTGGGCGTGGTCATGATATTCCATGCGATGTCGTTAAAATTATCGCCAACGGGCGTACCGAGGCAGATGCGGGATTTTTTTCCGTTCGACTTGGTCAGCGGCCACATAGAGGAGGTTATATATTGAGTAGCGGCTACTGCCTTACGACTCCGAGGTCCTATCCAAATCTCGGGATTCCTGCTTTTCGAAGGCACTTCCTCGAGTGTTTTTCGAAGGAATCTGATCAATGACTTACCCTTTGAATGGCCTCGTCGTAGTCATACGAATCCTCGTGTCGATAGCCATTGATCTTTTCCCGAGTGATCCAGCCAATAAGTAGGCAAGGAGACTATAGTGATTCAAATAGATCCTCGAGTCTGTTCGCAAAGATAATTTCGTCACCGGTACACGGGGTGACGTCCGTTCGCAGTCTGATCGCCCCGTTTCCGCGGTTCGCACAGTTAATATGTCCGACGACAACGTTGGCGGCTCGCGAACGTTCGCGAGAAGAAATTCGCCAAGCTGGAACTCGCGTATTTCGTACAATAACCTCGAGAGAGAATACTTCGCAAACAACCCGATTCTCAGCGTTTCGAGACAACGAGGGCAACCGAGAACGTTATTTTTCGAGGTCCGTTCCGTGGTATAGGACGATACTCGCGCTAGCATTCCAGGAGGCAGGGCCTTCGCCGCGGATTTCTGCGCGATTCGCTCCTATGACGGGTCGGTCTCGGACACGGTTACACGGGCGATGTTAAATACATTTAGCGGCAATAGAAAGAATCACGAATCCCGAGGATCAATAGACGGGATAAATAGGACGTTTCGAATTTTGGCATAGAAACTACGAGGGGTAGCCTCATGTCTATGTTATACTTGAAGAATATTTTGCAGTCGCGAGATAATATACAAGAGCTGAAAATAGCGAAGGTGGCACTGTATGCAACAGCAACTTAATATATGAGATGACGCTCCACGCAGTAAATATGAATATTGGGATTTAAATTTAATTTACAAGGAGGCGGGAAGAAAATAAAAGAAAAATTTTGTCTAATATCGATGGCCAACCCACACCAAATGCTGTTGATTTGCAAGTTGGTTAATTGAATTATATATATATAACGAAAAATTTCGAATTAATGTAAAAATCGGATAACAGACAAGCAAGAGAAACTAGACGCTAACAAACCGGTATGCAAGAAGCAAAAAGCAACTCTGATTCGTTATTATTAAGATCGAGTTATCGAACGTAATCCAATATATACAAAAACGAAAGAATTCTTTATTACCGAACATATTAACCGTTAACCTAAACAAATGAGAACCGGTAAAAACAACACGGGAACACCAGGAAAAAAAGGAAAAAAACAAAATTTTGGTAGATTACTATACCTCGGAGAGAGAATGCTAGGTCTTGGCACTCGAGTCTCTCACTCGTTTATTATAGGGTAGTACAGTAGAAAAATCGCAGTAGAACGAGAGACCAACTTCTTATCATATACTAGCGATTAGGGACGCGAGAACAAGGTCTATGGGAGAAGTTTCGCAGCAGATTTAAAATCGGGGAAGAAATAAACAGCAAAGTAGATAATAAGAAGGTTACGCAAGAAGTGGTATTAAAATCGAAGGTTTACGCAATAGGTTTCGAAGGTTACACGCGGTAGTTCTCGGACGAGGTCATCGCGGTCGTAAGGACTCGAAGAGATTTTGGCGTGAGGAAAACACGGAGGGGAGGTACTCTCATAGATCATCGAAGAGTTATGGCAGAGGGGACGAGAGAGCGAGGTCTCTCTGGACTCCGCATAAAATTCATTCCTTATAATCCCTATGCCGACCTCGAGAGTCTCACGGCGACCACAAAAAAAAGAAATCACAAGCTCTACGTTAGGATCTCAAGATGGCAAGACGCGAGGTGGTCTCGAAAGGGATTCGATCTATCGGGAACGGGGAATTGTGGTTAGCGATTCTCCACAAAAATATTCGTTATAAAAACGCACGCAGATATTTCATCGATTCGCGGGCTCCAGAGCAGTCCTCACCGCACTATCGGCGGATGTAAATACGCAATCGCTCGGGCCATCGAGGGCTCTCGGGGCAAATCGAGTGAAAATCGCGCCCGGAAGGTCCGTCCTCTCAGGGCTCGGTCTCGGTACGGACCTGCTCGCGTCCTGTCCGCGAAGTGACCGTGCGTGTTTACGGGGTTGGTAGTACCGTGTCCCGGGTACCATCGCTCTGGCGACGGATCACGTCCGGTCCGC